>NC_056511.1:46600000-46610247 GCF_014905685.2 Nematolebias whitei
ATATATATATATATATACATATATGCATGTCACCAGAGTGTCTGCACTGAGAGTCAACAACTATTGTGACGACTGATATGTGCATGTGCATGTGCATGTGCATGTAGCTCGTTCACTGGGAGCTGCAGCAGTTTTACACAGCTGGGGGGAGCGGGTGAGGGGCTGGGTTTGTGTTCAGTGAGGGAGGGGAGGGGGGGCCACGTGAAGGCGCAGACTGGGAGAACAACTGGCAGATTTTCAAGTGTAATTATAACTACGTCAGGGGGTGTCAACCCCACTTACAAAAAGGGGCCAAAGTTAGACCCTTTTTCAAACTAAGGGCCAGTTTCAGAATCTGCATTAACTCTTGTCAGAGACCAGACAACTTTTGTTGGTCGCAGGTTCCTCAACAAGAGTTTAATTGGTCTCATTTTGACGTTCACTGTTGCACTTTTGACATCATAATCAAAGATTACTGAAAAAACTAAAGTGATAAAAGTATTTTACATTTAAAACAACATTTTGGGGGCCAGATACGATGTCAGCGAGGGCCACATTTGACCCCCGGGCCTTGAGTTGGACACATGTGCTCTACGTAGAGTATGAGACTATATCGCTTTATATCGAGTCTTAGTTTCATATCGCGTATGAAATTATCTCAATATTTGTGTTAAATATCCAGGTATGGCCCAGCCCCAGTAAACAGTATTTTAAAACCATTTTACCATATAATCAGTGGGACTGATTCAGTGTTTTGTGTTCTGGAGGTGGCGCAGGGCCAAGTACCACAAGAGTACTAACAGTGCACAAACAAGGAATTTACCACAAAAATGCAACTTGGTATGAATAAAATCCTGAAGCCAGTGGTTCTACTGGGAGCATAAAAGGTTCGGGTGTGGCCGGGCTCTGGGTTCAGGTTAGAAATGACAGCTCTACTGCAAGCGATATCCTACCATTCGTCTATTAATGATTCCGACTCAACACACTGTCAGAGAAAATGATAAAAGTAAAATGACAGCTTGAAGACTCAGAAATTAGAAGCGCACCAGTCCAGTGTGTTGAGTATTTCAGAGCTGAGCGCTGTCGCAGTCTGTTTGTGTTCATTCACTGCAGGTACACGTCCAGCTCTGTCAGCTGGCCCGTACCAGTTTATAATCCTTTCAGCTCCTTACACGTGTTCAGGTAATACTTTCTGCCAGCTAGGGCAAGTTTTACTTTTTGAGTTTAATTATAAAATGAAAATACCAATTATTACCATTTTGTGGGGGTTCATTTTATCAAACCACAATGTTGGGCGACTAAATGAATGTTTTTTCTTCTCTCGTTGATTTTTGTTTTAACAAACGGAAGTATCTGAACGGATCGTGTTAGTGCTGCATTTGATACATTTACAGTAATTCCAATATTTTGAAGCATGAACATGATATTGGGATTAGAGGAACAGCTCTAAAATGGTCTAATCATATTTATCTGACAGATTCCATTTTCTTTTCATGTTATTAATTAATCTTCCTCATACACCAGTTTTAATCTCCAAGTGTTCATATTGTCCCACAATGATGCAGAAAAGCTTGTCTGTGCATTTGTCATTCTAGGCTCGACTATTGCAAGGTTTACGTGTGGTTCCTAGAGTTTGTAAAAGTAGAGTGGGAGGCAGAGCCAGCTTCTCTCTGTGAGGCTCACATCCCGTCTCCTTAACCGTGGGTTAACGCTCTGTTCTTTATCCTCAATCAGAGTCAGGTTTCCTGAGCCGTCCCTTGGTTATGCTGCTATGTGGACTCGGACACACTGACCACGTTCCTTCACTCTGCCGCTGACTTTACGTGCACTATTCTCCACGTTCATACATGCAGCTGTTGTGGTCATGAACCTGCTTTCACAGCAGACTGTGCTGTTTCTGACCCTTTTCTGACTTGATCTTCCAGCAGCTGTGTTTTGGGTTCAGTACTATATTATAGGTACTATTTTTTATTTGAACATTTTACTTGAAACCTGAATTAAGCTGACTGTTGTAAATGCTTCGGATTTATGATTTGAACATTTTACTTATTTTATATTCTGAGTTTACATTTTTTGTGAACTTATGCTTCATAAACAGCATCAGGAGTTTGCCTCCTGTTTTTCTGGGTGGAGTTTACATGTTCTCTCCGTTTTCTCCGGGTGCTCCGGTTTCCTCCCACAGACCAGAAACATGCATGTTAGGCTGCAGTAGGTTAGTAAATCTAAATTTTCCCCAGTTGACAGAGTGAATGGTGCTTTGTCTCTATGTGTCCCTATGATGGACTGGAGACCTGTTCAGGCTGCAGCCCCCCCCCCCCCCACACACACACACACACACAGTGACAGTTGGACACCACCAGTATGGGCACCAGTGACCCCCACATCCCAAAAAGGAAGAAGCAGGTAAAGCTAATGGATGGATGGATTCATTCAACCTTTATTTCTACAGGTTAGTCCCATTGAGCCTCAGGGACTCATTTACAGGAGAGACCTGATCAAACCTCTAAATTTACACCGTAACGTGTAGCTTCATCATAATCACCATGCTATGACATTCGATGGTGGTATCTGATGCACAATGTAGACACGGTTTGCAATAATAAAATAAATGAATAAAACTGAGAGAAATAAAAAGAGGAATTAGAGTTTTTTTTGGTAAAAACCACATCAGAGCCCTTTCTGGAGCTCAGACAGACTTCACAAGTGAAACATCACTCGATGTTCAGATGAGCTGCAGAACACGTCCACTCAACACCAAACGTTCCTCTGACAGCTGATGATGTCACACACCAACTTTTGAATTGTCTTAAAATTAAAATCTTCGGTGCTCATGCTCTCCTTCCTCCTGCAGCTCCTTTTGATTAGACATCAAACTGTGGGTGTTGTTGTCTTCTTTAAGCCTGTGCGCATCACCGCTGTAGGACTAATAGTTCCTTCAAACCCCCATACAATGCAGAGCGTGAAGACACAAGCTTCCACAGATTCAGCAATATTTAGACTCAAAAACGTCTCTACAAACTGGAAGTGAACGGTCGTTTTAACTTGTCTTATTGGCAGCATAAAACACGTGGCCTGCAGAGGCGTGCACCTCCTGCTCATGGTTCAGGAGCTTTTAAGATCTGCTTTGTAGCTTTCACACAGTGACTGGTTGAGGCTTAGTATTCAGCTTGTTCCTGACTGCCTCTCGATAAATTGGCACTCAGGGAGTGACAGACAAAGGTGTTTGGTTACCATGGTTACGTTAAAAAATGGTGTTTTTTGCACATCTTGAGTTTAAACATCCAAATCTAGTTTGTATCCGTTTATTTGCTCAGATGGTTACAGAGCTGTGTGTGTGCAGCAGCTGCATCAGCACCCTTCACAAATGTTCCAGTTTGGCCTGAAGAAGCTTCGCGGGTCCATGAGCGTAATCCTCAGCTACGTCCACATCAACTCCACATCAACGTTGTCTCAGCAAGTTTGGAGATTTATTTTATGTCATAGCAGCAAGTTGTAATGTTACGTAACAAACACATACATACTTGTAAGACCATCAATGAACAAAAAAAATTTAGCAAAATGTATATATGTATATAATAATATATATATAATATATATATATATATATATATATATATAACAGCACTATTTCTCTCTTCAGTCATAGTTCATATTACGTATCTAATTCTGGCTGCTTGCTCTAACAGTGCTAAATATTCCCTGTACGATCCATAGAAGTGAGGAGAGGCAAAGAAGTAACGGTGTCGTGGGCGTAACATCTGCCACAAGTCAGAACAGTCACAGTCACAGGGAAGCACTGTTGCTCCTAACTCCATTACAAAACATGAGTTGCAATGACAGCGGACTGTCAGGGTCCGGCCGGGTATTATGACCGGTGGGTTCGTTTTTTCAAGCACAGTTCCAGCAGCTGGATGACATGGCACTTATGTAAGAACAAAGAGTGCGTGACAAAACATTCACGTGGAGACAGCTTCTGCTTTATGATAACAGCAGTGCAGACAGATACACAGCAATCCTCATATCAGGGAATTCAAACAGTGTTGCCTCACATTTTTTTGAAAGGAAGACAAGAAGTCACTTTTACACAAGTGAGGTGCAATTACAACATGATGGAAAATGGAAAACGAAACCATCACAAGTGAACCTGAAGAAAGCATCGGCTGCTGCCATCCGTTCTTTTCCAACACGGTGAGTCCAAACAGACACTTTTTATGGCGTTGCAGAAAGAGATTTTGGACTCACAGCTAGAACTGGACCAGTACCCGTTCTGCGCTGTAATCCCACCAGTAACTGGGCTTCCTGGAGCAGCATGTATTAAACTACTCAAGCTGAATAAGTTGGTCGTTTGGTGTAAATGCAAACATTTAGCACGCCTGTCACAGACACACTCAGAAGCTTTTCATTTCAACACGATCTTGTTCCGGCTCTGGGACAATTCTTGAATCTGATAAATATAGGTATATAAAAATACAAGGAGCATACCTACAGTACGTCCTGCTGCTCTTCCTCGGTAAACGTTTTTAATATAACTCTACATACACTCTATACTAATTATGACTGACTCTTAATTTGCATATTTTCAATTAAATGTCTTATACATCAATATATTTGAGGGATGATTGTTTTTATTTGTGGCTTAATACAAATGTTTAAGTTGTAACCACTGCAGTTAAGAATTCACTTGTTTTATTAGAGCACAGATTTTACTGGTATACATACAAATTATCTATTTACAATTCATTACTTGATTCAGGACCTTTTTACAGTTAAACTCGCCTTTGGTCCAATATGGTCAAACTGTGAGTGAAAGACATCGGAACAGAAGTTTTTTTTTAAACTTATTTAATTTATTATTTTTTTTTAACAATTTTGGGTGCCACAGAACATTTCACAGCTGATTTTAGTACATTCTGTGGAAAACAAATTGCACTAATATGTCAATAAAACAGCTTAAAGGCTGTTTGGTGTTGTGAATGCTGTCCCAGGTCAAAGGTCAGTGGATTTCCTGTTTATACAAACAGCTCCTTCTTCTCATGCTCACCGTAAAGAGACGGCAACCCTGCTTTGTCAAAATTTCAGTCTTGACTTTTAAAAAGTCAGGATGAAAATTTTTCCAATTGCTTATTATTGCAACTCCTATACTGCCCAACTTAACGTCAGGAAAAACAAGAAGGCAAGATTAACAGGTGCAGTGACAGACAGTTTCATGCAATGTTCAGATTCTTGTCATGTGTATAAAAGCATTGTGTCCATCAGCTCAGAGCAATGTCCCTTCTAACACACCTCAGCTTGAAGAATTGAAATTTGTTGGAAAGTTCTTTCCTTGACACATTCATGGACAGATATTAATTTTAATAATTTATAATAACAGTAACTGAAAAAATTATATAAATGGTAGAAATGTGTATTCATAGACTCCATTGAAGTTAGATGGAAACACCAGCATTCCATTATATTAACATGATTCAAAGCTAGCCATGTTGTGAGAATAAATGTCTTTATGAATACTATACAGATGTCTGAAGTGTCTACGGTGAGTTCGCTCACGTGAATGTGAAAAATCAGAGTTTACATTTTCTTCTTACATTGCTTTTTCTTTATTTTTCCCTCAATCCGTCTCTGACAAAGAGAAAAAATTAAAAAAGTATACGTATTGCTTAAAAAAATTCCCTTTAACAATGTGAAACATTCCATTCAACACTTCTAGGTTTGTTTTGACAGACAGAGCATTACATATTCAAAGACTCGTACAGAAAGATGCTATGAATCCAAACAACCAATGATGGAACGTGACAGTGACTAATTCCTGGGACCATTTGCTGGAGACTGTCAGTTTGAATGATCCTCCCTTTCAACCAGCAGGTGGCTCTATACAAGCACTGTTGCATGGCCCAGGTGAAGGGGAGGGATTGAGAGATGAGTCTGTCATGGTTACAATAATCACTCTTGGTGACTGTGGCCTTGGGGTGTTCAGTCTTTGTGTTACTGAGGGTCTGCAAACATGCTCTCCTTTCATCCCTCCCACCCAAGTCCACCTGCCTTTTATCTGTGAGTAACACTTAACAAAAAACAAAACAAAGGGAATCCTCATTTGCTTTTTCCGGATGTGCTGGACCCGCCTGCCCCACATTCCAACTTGTCAGCAATTTCAGACGTGTCTAACTTCTCTGAGACTTCACCTTTCTCTGAGCCCTGCTCCCCCTCCCCCAGCTCAGACCTTTCTGACTGCATGTCTGCGTCCCCTTCTGACTTCTCCTTCCTTTCGGAGTGGTCAGGGTCCATGGATGAGGTGCCTGGCTTGTCCCACTTAGCCATGTCGTCGTGTTCAGCTATGGAGGCGGTGATATTTGAAGTCCAAGCCTTCAAGTCCTCCTGCAGAGGTCAGCAAGAGATAAGACAGTTTATTCAAGGAATCTCCATGTGATGTGGCTAGATTTGTATTATTTTGTCATCAGTGACTTTAAGATTTGCATATTAACTGAAGAACCAAAGAGCAAAAAGTTGATTAAGGTCTTAGAATGTAACGGCAGATTGACATTAGTAGGAAAACTTTCCAAAAGTTCATTTTAATTTGTGTCCACATTATACTAATAGACCAACTGTCCCTGCCTTCTCTCATTGTTAGGAATTGAATCCATCATGAACTGCTTCATGGAAGACCACGCATCTTTGGAACCAGAGTCTGTGCACTAATAATGTGGGTCTTGAAGTCCTGCCTACTCCGCCTGCACACAATCATGGTGTCACGCGACATTTTCTTATGCATGAAATAACTATTTACATTTTTTTCATTTACCTTTTATTTATACAGGTAGTCTCGTTGAGCCACAAGAACTCATTTTCAAGAGAGACCTGTTTTTGAGAGCAGATGGTGGGGGTTAAGGGCCTTGCTCAGGGGCCCAGAGAGGGGCAAATGAGTTTAGAGGGAGGTGTGGGTGTTCGCCCTTTACCACCCACATTTCATGTTGACGGTACCGGGAGTTGAACCTGTGAACTTCCAATCACAGACTCATCTTCTCTAACCTCTGTGCCACCTTTACCTCAATTAAACTATTATTATTATACAATTAAACTTATTAGAAATTTTGACATTTTAACATACAGCAACAAGATAAGGACTATTTAAATGAATAAGAGTCAACACCTGAAAATAATGATTTGATGTGTTTTATTTATTTATTTTGGGCAATGTTGTATTTGTTTACATACAGAATGTGTTGGACTTAAAACTTGTGCTGAAACCAGAAAACATGGAGGATGGTTATGTTCTGGCTTCAACTTCTGGATTCCAGACTGAGGTGTACCTATTTTTTACAGTTTATAAATGGTAAATGGACTGTATTTATACAGCACCTTTCCATCTTATTTCAAGATACTCAAAGTTCTTTACACAACAATCTGTGCCTCATTTATTTATAGTCTTTGCGCAATTTCTGGTGACACCCTGTTTGTCTGTTTGGCATTTGTGACATGTAGCAATCTCAAATGACTGTAATATCAACAAGATGGGGCTGAAAAATACAGAAGCCTGGAAAAGGAAATATTGAAGTTGTGGAGAGTCAAGGCTTCAGTGGTAAAAAAAACACTCAGTCCTGTGATCAATGTTCCCTGTAAGCTGCGTATCTGTGCAATCGCGCACTGCTGGCACATTCTCTGCGCACAAGATAACTTATGCTGTGCAGTTAGTGCAACTGCACAAATGCCCAAACAAAATATCTAGTTATCTCCTGCTTTATAATAAACTGTCAGCCCGAGTGCAGCAGACCCTACAATTTGTCTGTATGCAGCGCAGAAATGTGTGCAGACTGGAGGGAAGGAACATCCCCCCCCGGTCAAATCAAACCTGTGTCATGTGAATTGTGTAGTGACAACGGAAGTTTTCAAAGAGGTAAAAAAATTCAACCAATGAAATCACAGGCAAACTTTCATTCCAACCAATTAATTATCTGGAGTTTCGGCACTGACATGCGAAGAAGCTGTGTAGCTACAAGCAATGTCCTTGGCTTCTAGCATTTTCCAAGCTTCAATCTGCATATTACATTGTATACAGAAGAATAATATTTAGGCCCGAGCAGTGAAGCGCTGTGAAGGCTTATTGCGCTGCGAAGGCCTATTGTAATCGCTCTGTTCAGGCCCGAGCTGCAATTTTTTTGGCAAATGAATTGGCCTTTTGGGGGCCTTAACATACCAAAACTCACCAAATGTGGCGGACGCATCAGGACTGCTGAAAAATTACGTATTTTAAGGACGTGGCAAAAATTGCAACAGAAACGGATCAACAGCACCACCTGGAATTTTTAAAAATGTCCTCCGCATTAACCTAAGTTTGTCGTAGAAACATGAAATTTGATACACTTGTCCAATTCCCCAAGATGCACAAAAAAAACCCCTCTGGCACCAACGTTGTATGATAAATAGGAAGGCAGCCATTTTGGAATGACTTCCCAAATTTCACACCTTTTTGTCAGTTTACAGCCTCCGCATTTCAACAAACTCCTCCTAGGGATTTCGCTCAATCGGTTTCAAACTTGGCCATTTTAGTCAAAAGGCATGGGGGAGGAAAAGTTATCTAAATGGTGCATTTCGGAGCATGATAAAGAGGCGGGGCCAAACCTCAAAGTTTGACATCTCGCCATGAAAAATGAAACACTAATAGCTCCTATAAGAAAACTGTCTGAGACATCAAACCTTCAGGGATTGACCCATATCCAGTTCCCTGCAAAACTGAATGGTCAAATCATGACATCACTTAAGCCACGCCCCCTGAAAATAGGAAGTGTAAAGTTTTACGTTTAACGGTCCCTATCTGACCCCTGTGATGTAATCAGCATGATAGTGTGTCCAGTGACCGAAGACATGTTGATGTAACTTACTTTCCCACACTGACAGTTTTGGGTGAAGCATGTGGGTGGCACGGCGTGGCGAAGTAAGACGTAACGCTGTCGCCATACAATTGGCTCTAAATTCCACAGATTTGAGCCGAGGTGCACCAAAATCACTATGATCGATCATGATCCACCCCTTGAACAGGAATCCATGATAAGTTGCCAAAAGCCTCCACAGCGCCCCCTAGAATATTTTAAAACATGAGTCCCAAGCCATTTTTTCGCTGATAATTATGAAACTCGGTGAACATCTGTATCTTCTCAGGTCCTATGAAAAAGTCTCTTGGAGCTCTGGTCCAAACTCAACATTTTGGGTCAAAGGGTCATTTTGGGGTCTTTCTAATGGCAAATTTTAACAAACTCATCCTAAGGATTTTGATGGATTGCCTTCAAACTTGATTAATATGCCCTTAACACATTGGGGCATAAAATTTATCAAAAGCTTGCGGTTTCGTATATGTTAAAGGGGCGTGGCCAGGCCTTAAAGTTGCACTTCACGCCATAAATTTCCAAACGCTATAACTTTCACATTGAAAGACCGAACTGCACCAAACTTGGCATGAGTCATCCCTGTTGGATGCCCGACAATCCTCTGTGGTTATATTCTTATGTCATCAAAGCCCCGCCCGCTCAGAACAAGAAGTCACTTTTTTACTTGGAAAGCTCCCTCTCGGACACCCTTGACCTAATCAGGATGATCTTGTGTTAGAAGACATTTAACAAGTTGGTCTGATTGCTTTAAAGCACAAACCGTTTTTGCTGAAGGATGTGAGCGTGGCGGCGTGGCGAATTAAGAAGTGACACCGTTGCAATACGTTTGGTTCTAAATTGTACCGATTTGAGCTGAGGTGTATCAAAATCACTTTGATCGATCATTATCCACCCCTTGAACAGGGATCTATGATAAGTGGCCAATAGACTCCACAGCACCCCCTACATTATTCCTACAGTTAGAGTTCAGTGATACATCATCCGATCTGAACCAGATTTATTGTGCGTAATCAGTGAGCACTTCTACACACATTGATATTGTGTAAAAAAAGTTAAATCTGGTTCTCTGGACATTCAAAAAAACAAACAAACCCAAAACAAATTGTAGAAAAGTTTCGTCTTTCATCCGAAAGACTTCCTCAGTCTGAAGACCTGTATTTAGCTCCGTCTTATAAATAGCACCCTCTCGCAGTGGATCAACCAGTTTGCTGCTGACAACCAGAACCAGCTGGTCACATGCTCAAGAAGGACCATCAGCCTAACAATGGATCATTAGCACCTGATGGCTGTTTACTATTCACATTTACTATGCATCACAAACAATGATGAGTCCAGCTACAGGCAAGAGGTGGAACACCTGGAGAGCTGGTGCAGAGAGAATAACCTTCACAT
>NC_056511.1:46610647-46634368 GCF_014905685.2 Nematolebias whitei
TAAACCCTCGTTTGCCGTTTGATTTGGGGTCGGGGGCAGGGAGGGGCGGTAGGTTGCCTGGTCTGGGTCTGGGCTGTGGGTGGGTGTTGGTTCTTGGGGGGGGCAATTGTGGATGGGGCCGGTGCTCCGTTTCTCCCTGGGTTGTTTAGATCTTTTGATCAGGGTTCCTGGTTGCGATGGCCGGCCCTTTGGCTGGGGTGGCTGCCGGGTTCCAGCGGGGGATTGGCTGTGGTTGTCTGTGTGTGGTCGTTGGTGGTGTATGGCGGTGGTCGGGGGCATGGCTTCATTGCCAGGGCGTGTCTGGGCCTGTGGTGTCGGGCTGTTGGGGTGCCTGATCATTGGTGCGCTGGGCCGGCCTTCCTCAGCTGCTGCTCTGACCCCCAGCTTGGGACTGACTTGAGGTCACTGTCGGGTGGGTGGGGTGCATGGATGGCCCAACGTCTCTGTGTGCCTGTTTATGTCTTGAGTTGGATTTTAAGTGGTCCTCTGTCTTGGATCAATTTGGGCCCCCCATTTAATGTGGGGTCTACTTCCCCCTGTCGTGCTCCCCTCCGGTGGTGGGTCCCCCCTGTCGCCGATGCATTGGCAGCTCTCAGCATCTGGGGCTGGGTGGTGGGGTGTGTGCAGGCCCGCCCTGGTGGCTGCCAGCTGGGGCCTGGGTGCCCTGGCTCTGTCGGGCCTCTGTTGGGGGGGTGGTATGACCTCGGACTTGGGACTCGGGGTCCATGGCTAGATCTACTCTGGAGGGGCGGTTTGCTGGCGCGGCTTGTGGACTCATCACTACAGCCTCCTGGGGTTTCTGCATTGTGGTTGCTGGGGGTCGCCCGGAGCTTCCCTCTGCTTCTCTCTCTGGGGGGTGCGGGTGTCCCTGTTGGGGGACTCCCTGAGCTCCGGGCTTGGGGGCCACTGTGTGTCTGTGGTTCCGGTCTTCCCTGTGTTACCTTCATGTCCTGTGGGGATGGGTCTGTGGGTCCCCACATCCACTATTGAACATTTTTATGGAGAAACCTTATAGTGACATCATGCTCACACAGGTGTTTAGATCCAGGTGTTTATCAGATACACACTCAGTTGGGTTGTGGTGGACACTAAATATATATTGTATTACCATGTACTGTATAAAATACTTTCTAATGATGTCATAAGTATCATTATATAAGTTGTTTGTTGTTGTGGTTTCTCAGTTTTGTCTCGTCTTTCTCTTTCTGCAGGTCTAGAGTCAGACTTCAACGATGTTGATTTGTGTTCTCTTTATCTCTCTCTCTCCTCTATCCCTCTCTCCTTCTTTACATTTTAACTATTCTCTAACTTTTCTGCTTTGTTATCTTCTTTGTTTTCCGTCCCCGTGTCCATTACATCTGGAACAAACCCAAAGCAAATTCTAATAAAATTTAATTTATATATCAAGTGGAGCTTTAAGGCCAGCCATGATGCTCTGCTTGTGAAAGTAAATCTGTTGGGCATCACTTTGACACTCACACAATAATTCTAAGTGTCACAATGTTGGACAGGACAAGGGGAAGAAAAAAAAGAATTACATGTCCAGATAACTTCATTTAACTCAGAGAGCTTCATTATATATCTCACACTAACATATATATTGTTTATTATTATTGTTAAATTTATTATTTAGCACATTTAAAATGACCTGACTGGAAAAATGTTGGATTTTATACCTGGATTATTGAGCATGGACTTTGTTGTTTTCAACCAGTTTGACAAGACTGACAACAAGGAAGAGGGCCGGCAATGGAGGAGGGGCGTACCAAAGAGACCATCTTATCACAAGCAGAACTGGTTTGTTCCACTTTGCAGTAAGCTTTTGGGGGAAGAATCAGTTTTGTTGTGTGTTTCCTTGACTGATGAAGCCTTCTGGATCGAAGGCGAAACGTTTCAGCACAAAAAAAGAAACTGTCCAGATGACCTGACTGAAAAATGTTGCACATTTAAGTATGTTATTGTGTAGCGCGATGTGTGAGCATGCCTTAACAGGTTTTTTGTATTGAACGCTTTTTGAATATAAATAGCGATATTAGAATTGGATCAGACTGTGTCTCTTCCAACACAGATGTTGATCACAGCAGCTAGAATCTGACGTAGATTAACTACGAGATTAAAAATATATTCCATCAGTCGTAGTTCAGAAAGCACTGTGTCTGCCACCATGTTGATAGAAATGCTGTCTGTGTGTGTGTGTGTGTGTGTGCGTGTGCGCATGTGGTTTAACACAAATCCTCAGCGGGAGATGTTTACATTATCTGCGGGCGGTCAGCGAAAAACTTCCACTCTGGAAGGTGGATTCAGAAACCTCCAAATTCAAAGAGGTGTTGGTGTTGTGTAAATGAACAGCAGAATCGCAGAGAGAAAGGAGCAGATTCACTCAAAATACACGCAGTGTAAATGGCCCCTTAATGTTGTTAAATTTAGTGTATTTACCTGGATCATTGAGAAGCATCAGGAAATAAACTGTTCATGATGCTCCTGATTTAAAAAAGGTTTATACTTGTAACTCCTCAGAACAAACATGTCTATTTTTGAATTTGTTGTTAATCTGTTATGACTGTGGTTTTGGGTTTGAAGGAATTTTTTTTATTTTATCTCTAAAATAAACTAAAAACATTTTGCCCTGGCAAATAGCTTTGATTTCATATTTGATATGTTCATGTTTATGTTATTAGAAATACTTTAATTGTTAGGAGAACACTACTGTTAAAAAGTGCCTTTTTAATGTATTGAACATTGTTTATTGTTCCTGTTTTTGGTTTTCTACATTCGCCTTAGAATCTAGCTGTTTTTTTTTTGTTGTTGCTACCTTTTCCTTTTAGCTATCCTATTTGTAAAAAAACAACAAAAAACCCTGCAGTATGACTTTTTATAACTGTTTATTGTTGTTGCTGTTGTCCATTGTTGTCATCTTTCTTTGTTGAAATCAGGTCTCTCTTGTAAATGAGTCCTCGAGGCTCAATGGGATTTACCTGTCTAAATAAAGGTTGATTGATTATTTAAAACAGGACCTTAAAAATGTTCTAAACATCTTTAATAATTTTTTAATTTTGTGCATACTAATCAAGATTAATCAGAAAAATATTTATGATTAATCGCAATTAAAAAAAAATTAATCTTTGCCCAGCACTAATATATATACCAATATGGATGGATGTACATATACATATATATCCATCCATCTGTTCATCCATTATCTTTTGCTTGTTCTGAAGTTGGATCGCAGGGATAGCAGCTTGAGCAGCCAGCCCAGATATCTCTTTCCATAACCACCTCTTCCAGCTCTTCTGGGAGGATTCCAAGGCGTTCCCAGGCCAACTGAGAGACATAGTCTCTCCAGCATGTCCTGGGTCTTCCCCGTGGTCTCCTTCCATTCGGACATCCCCAAAACACCTCCCTAGGGAAGCACCCAGGGAGCATCCTTCCTAGATGCCCTATCCACCTCAACTGACTCCTCTCGATGTGGAGGAGCAGCCGTTCTACTCCAAGTCTCTCCCAGATAACTGAACTTCTCATCCTATCTCTAAGGGAGTGTCCAGCTACCATGTGGAGGAAACTCATTTCAACCTCCTGTATCTGCAATCATATTATTTTGGTCACTACCCAGAGTTTGTGACCATAGGTGAGGGTAGGAACATAGACTGACCAATAAACAGAAAACTTTGCCTTACATGTCAGCTCTTTCTTCACTACAATGGACTGGCACAAAGTCCGCAATTCTGCAGACACCCCATCAATATGTCTGTCGATCTCACGCTTTATTCTGCCCTCACTAGTGAACAAAACCCCAAGATACTTGAACTCCTCCACTTGAGGCAGAACCTCACCCTCGACCTGAAGAGAGCAATCCACCCTTTTCCGATTCAGGACCATGACCTCAGACATGAAGGTGCTGATTCTTATCCCAGCTGCTTCACACTCGGCTATGAACTGCTCCAGTGTGAGCTGAAGATCATGGCACGATGACACCAGCAGGACCACATCATGGCAAATAGCAGAGAAGGAATCCTGAGGCCACCAAACCAGAGTCCCTACGCCCCCTTGTTGCACTAAGAAATTCTGTCTATAAACATTATGAACAGAATCGGTGACGACGGGCAGCCCTGGCAGAGTCCATCTCCCACCCTGAAGGGGTCTGGCTTACTACTGACAATGCAAACCAAACTCGCATGGCTTGTGTAGGAACCGAACAGCCCATAGCAACGGCCCCCTAATCCTATACTCACGGAACACGCTCCACAGTGTGTTTTGAAGAACACAGTCAAATGCCTTCTCCAAATCCACAAAACTCACATAGGTTGGATGGGCAAACTCCCATGACTTCTCGAGGACCTTAGTGAGGGCAAAGAGCTGATCCAATGTTCCACGGCCAAGACAGAACCTGCATTGTTCCTCCTGGATCTGAGGTTCGACCAACGATCAGACTCGTTTAACCAGTACCCCTGAATAGACCTTATCAAGGAGGCTAAGGAAAGTGATGCCCCTATAATTGGAGCACACCCCCCAGTCCCCTTTTTTTGAAGGGGGGAACCCCCCCCCCACCCCCCAGTCTGCTAATCCAGTGGCACTGCCCCTGATATCCACACAATGTTGCAAAGTGTCAACCAAGACAGCCCCACAACATCCAGAGCCTTAAGGAAATCAGGATGAATCTCATCTACTCCCAGAGCCCTGCCGCCGCAGAGCTCTTTAAATACCTCAGTGAGCTCAGCCATGGTTATAGACAGACCAATCCCAAAATCCCCCGATTCAATCTGATCCAACTTACTACCAGGTGGTGATCAGTTGACAACTCAGCTCATCTCGTCACAAAGTGTCCAAAACAAACGGCTGCAAATCAGCAAACACAACTACAAAGTCGATCATCAATCTACGACCTAGGGTGTCCTGGTGCCAAGTGCATTTATGGACTCCCTTATGTTCAAACATGGTGTCTGTGATGGAGAAACAATGAGTAGCACAGAAGTTCAATAACAGAACACTGCTTGAATTAATAATCAATCAATCAATTTAATTCCTCTTTTTCTGCATGTAAATCACTTTTTTTTTATGATTGTTTCCTCTGGTATCGGATGCTGTGCAGCTGGAAGGATTTTTACTGAAACTTTTTTGGTTTTGGACATTTGTTATGATACGTAACCATGGCAACAAGGTAGTTTTCTACAATCAGGAGCAGCTGATTAACATCTCAAAAGCTCAAATAATATCTCAACTACAGCCCCAAATCTCAAATGAGGTGAAAAGGATGTTCTGTGGATGCATTCTCATCTACCTGCCAGCTGTGCTCGAGTGCCTGACCACTGAGATCCTGGAACTAGCAGGAAACACAGCTAATGACAGCGGAAGGACAGGATTGTCCCTCGGCACCTACAACTGGCTGGCTGCAGCGATGAGGAGCTAGGCAGGCTATTGGGAGAAGTGACCATTGCTCTGGGAGAAGTTCTGCCCGGCATTCGGGTGGTCCTACAGCCCGGGGGAACCGAGAGGCCAGTCAAGTCTTGATGGACGCCTCGGACGGCATCTGCAGCCAGTTTCTTAGGATCCACTGATTTCTAGGTAGGAGACCCAATTGGTGCAGGCAGGCAAGCAGGACTCAGGGAATATAAATGAATAATTTATTATTTACAAAATAAAGATGGCTGACGGAGCAGCAGACTTACATAAATCATGGGACAGGACACAGGATATGAGGAGCAGGACACGAGGAGCATGACAGTCATCGCAGTGACACAATGACCAGACAATGACCAGACAATGACCAGACAATGACGGACGCAGGCAAACAGACTTAAATACACACACACACTAACGAGACTAACACAGAACAACTGTGAAACATCAGAGGCGCAAACATCAGAGGGGAAGCAGACAAATATAGAACACTAGAGGGAGACAGAGACCAGGGAAAGCACAACACCTACACAAATAATATCTCTATAACCCAGGTGTCGTCAAAATCAAATCTCAGGAAGTCCAACATTTTACTGACCACATCAACTCTGTGGATAAATACATCAAGTTCACACGAGAAGATGTAAAAAATGGCAGGTTGGCTTTCTTGGACTGTGAGGTCTCAGTCTCTGATAGAGGACATTTGCAAACTGAGGTGTACCGCAAACCCACCCACACAGACCAGTATTTGCAGTTTGACTCCCATCACCCTTTGGAGCACAAGTTAGGAGTCATCAGGACTCTGCATCACAGAGCAGACAGCGTCCCCACTAGCTCAGGAGCCAGGCAGAAGGAGAAATCCCACACAAGACAGGCTCTAGAGCAATTTGGATATCCTAACTGGGCCTTCCTGAAAGCAGAGAAGAAACCCAAACAGGACTCCAGTCAGCCAACAGGTGAAAAGGAGGAACCCAGACCCAGACCAGTGGTCATTCCATATGTTGAGGGAGTATCAGAGAAACTGAGACGTTTATTTTCTAAACATAACGTCCCAGTGGCTTTTAAACCCCAAAATACATTAAAGACTGGTTCATCCCAAAGATCCAGTCCCCCGGCACAAACAGAGTAATGTTGTGTATGCTGTTCAGTGTCAGGAGGGCTGTGATCAGTCTTACATCGGGGAAACAAAACAGCCACTGGCCAAAAGGATGGCCCAGCACAGAAGATCAACATCATCAGGCCAGGACTCTGCGGTCTACACTCATCTCCAGGCCAGCGGTCACTCTTTCAGGGATGAAGATGTTCACATCCTGGACAGAGAGGAACGATGGTTTGAGAGAGGAGTAAAGGAGGCCATCTTTGTGAAAAGAAATTGTCCATCGTTAAACAGGGGTGGAGGCCTCCGGGTTCAATTGTCCCCCTCTTACAATGCTGTGATTGCTAGTATCACTCAGCCCTCTGTGAACAGTAAACAGCCATCAGGTGCTAATGATCCATTGTTAGGCTGATGGTCCTTCTTGAGCATGTGATCAGCTGGTTTTGGTTGTCAGCAGCAAAACTGGTTGATCCACTCTGAGACGGTGCTATTTAAGAGACTGAGCTGAATACAGCTCCTCAGACTGAGGAAGTCTCTCGGATGAGAGACGAAACGTTTCTACATTTTTTTGTTGATTTGCTTTGGTTTTTTTTTGAATGTCCAGAGGACCAGATTTAACTTTTTTTGATTTTTCTACCTGGATTATTGAGCATGCATCAGGATAGTTGAAAGGATGTTCTGTGGACGCATTCTCATCTACCTGCCAGCTGCACTCGAGTGCCTGACCACTGAGATCCTGCAACTAGCAGGAAACACGGCTCATGACAGCAGAAGCACAGGATCGTCCCTCAGCACCTACAGTTCGCTGTCCGCAGCGACGAGGAGCTCGGCAGACTGCTGGGAGGAGTGACCATCTCTCTGGGAGGAGTTCTGCCCGGCATTCGGGCGGTCCTACAGCCCGAGGTAACAGAGAGGCCAACCGAGTCTGGGTGGACGGATCGGACGGCATCTGCAGCCAGTTTCTTAGGATCTACTGTGGGATGGACCTTTACAAAAGATCCTTCTTGTCTACAGCATCAGCATCTATAACATCTCTTATTGAAATGAGGATAACGAGTTCCCTTTGGGATTAATAAAGTATTTTGAATGGAATTGAATTGAATTGAGTTCAGACCAGAGAGGCTGTTCCTCCCAATCACGTCCCTCCAGGTCACACTGTCATTTCCCACATGGGCATTGAAGTCCCCCAGCAGAATAAACAAGTCCCCATCTGCCACATCTTCCAGTACCCCTGCCAAGGACTCCAAGAAGGCTGGATACTCTGAACTGTCATTTGGCACATAGGCACAAATGACAGTCAAAGCCCATCCACCTACCTGAAAGTGCAGAGACGCTACCCTCTCATCTACTAGGAAAAACTCTAACACACAGGCACCAAGTTGGGGGGCTACTATCAGCCCACACCAGCTCGACACTTCTCACCATGGGCAACTCCAGAGTGGAATAAGGTCCAGCCCCTTTCAAGGAGATAGGTTCCAGAGCTCATGCTGTACGTTGAGCTGAGTCCAACTATAGCTAGTCAGTACCTCTCAATCTCGCGCACAAGCTCAAGGGTCAGAGTGCCAAGGTCCCCACCTTTGGCCACTGCCCATAGCATCATGCACCCGACTTTTATAGCCCCTCCTGAAGGTGGTGGGTCCACAGGAAGGCAAACTCATGTTGCTCCTTTGGGCTAAGCCTGACCAGGCCCCATGGGTGGAGACCCTGTTTTAGGCGCTCGCCGATGAGCCCCTCCCCCAGGCCTGGCTCCAGGGTAGGGCCCCAGTAACCCACGTCTGGGCAAGGGACACTGATTTCCTTGATTTATGTTGTTCATCAAACGTCTTTGGAATCACTCTTTGCCTTGGGAGACCCTACCAGGGGCAATTATAATTGCCCCCGACAGCATAGCTCCTAGGATCATTTAGGCACACAAACTCCTCCACCACGCTAAGGTGATGACATTTTTTGCAGATTAAGTGTATCATATAACACTGTGTGGACATATTGACAGAGTCTGCAAAAATTGCAATAAGTTATTTATTTTGTTAGTTAACTGACCAAGTTCTTCATTACCTCATTACAGTGTGTTCTGAACAAATCAGACATGTTAAATGTATGTAAAAGGGCTCTTACCTCATCTCTTGCATGAAAGACTAAATTGGTTCCATCGTTTACTCTTTGACAAAAGATAAAAAAAAGTGTGTTAGCGTTTTCTGTACACAACCCAAAATATTTTCTAAAGTACAATTAGTGCAATTGTAAAAAAATACAACAAAGTGCAAAAATTACAACAAAATTACAATTCAGTTGTACATATGCTTCAAGGTAATATTTCTTACTGCAAAATGAAGACATTTTTCTTCTTCTTGTACCCCACTGAAGGATCAAATGAGCAGTTACTGAGGTCAACAGTGGGCTCTCCATTGTATGTTGTGGTGTGGTTCCTAGCATCTTTGTAGAAAGTCATCATTCCATCTTTCAGCACACAGTATACGTTCACCCAGGATTTGCTGTAAAAATGAATAATGAATGTGCAGAGGTTGAATTTAAGCTAAGGTAGCATTCTTTCACACAAGGATGAAATTTTTGAATAATAAATTATTTTATAGGCCTAAAAAACAATACAAAATATAATGACCCCTTGACTAGCAACCCTTTAGCCTAGTCTAGACAAAGACTTACACCCTTTTATCCACATTTTGCACTATATGACTCATGCCACTGCTGATAAGGTACCAACTACTGACACCTATTTGAAAGAAAATCACTTTAAAAATGATCTGTTGATCCCAACCATGTTCAATGAACAATTCTTTTCAAAAATATAAAAATTGCTTTCATCCATGTGTGTTTTAATATAGACAATATCTAACACATAAGGCACAGTCAATAAAACAGATGCAACAACAACAAAAATAGAACCCTATTGACTAAACACTGCAAACTTTTTTCTTCCTGAAATTTTTCAGAGCTACATGTAATTATCTCAGTTCCCTCACATTTACTTTACTATTTGATAACAGATCCATGTTTGGTACTGTACCCCTTCAAATTAAGATTTTTCAGGGACGCACTGCAGAAAAAGAGGTCTGATTTGTGGTAGTGCAGAAACACAAATGTGAATAGTTTTGTTAATATATTCATAAAATATTTCTTTGTCGCAACAAAAACTGTGGTGGGTTGCGTTAACTATTCTCCCTCTGCATTCTACTCATTTTGTTACATTAAATCCTGAGAAGTAGATTGAATTCTTTTGGGAGGGCACTGCATATTGTATTTACACGACTTAACTATCATTTTGAAGAAGCAAAAAAATTCCTCAGAAGAAATTGTCTTTGCTTGATTCATTTTTACTTTGACAAGTTTCCCAGTCCCTGCTGATGAAAACCCCTCACAAAGCATGATGCTGCCACCACTGTGGGAGCTAGTGTTAGCAAGCGTAAAGTGTTATCAGCAAGTGTTATGAAGATGTAAACGCCACTAGGACTGTGAAGTGCTACCCGAACCAGAAACCCTGGCTGAACACAGAGGACCGTACCCTGCTGAAAGCCAGAGATACTGCCTTCAGGTCTGGCGACTCACAGGAACTGGGGAGGCCAAGGAAAGAGCTGGCTGCTGGTATTAAGAGGGCCAAAGCATCATACACATGGAAGAGCCAAGGACATTTCTCCTTATAAGAACCACGGAGCATGTGGATGGGCATTAAGTGCATAACAGACTATAAAAGCAGGGGTGCACAATACTCTAGGAACCCATCATTGCCTGATGCTCTTAACATGTTCAATGCCTACTTTGAAGTGGGCATTGAACCCAAATAGACTACCCAGCGCAAGACTCACTTCACCACCGTAAGAGGAGTTCCTCAGTGTGACTTCAACAGAAGTAAGGACTGTCACGATTGGTGCTGGTGAACCCAGTTGTGCAGGCAAGCAGGCGAGGGCTCAGTATATATATATATATATATATATAAAAATAAAGGATTTATTAAAAAAAAAGAGCTGACAGGGCAGTAAAATCAAACAAGAATGGACAGGTAGTACTTACAAAACAGACAGGTCATCAACGGTGAGCAGTAGACAATGCCAGGACAAAGACTAACACAGAGACAGACTTATATAGAGGAAAACACCAATCAGACAAAAGCCCCTTATCCACAGGGCCTTTTGGTGCTCCTATGTAACTAGTTAGGGCCGATTGCGTAGTGTCTCCACAGCGCCTTCAGCGGTGGAACCCGCACGATTTTTGGGACTTACTTCTCTGGGGTCCCAGGTCTGGTTCTTGTTGGGTCCAGATGTGACGTCAGCGCACTGTCGGTCACTGATTGGTCAGGGGGAGGAGTCACTGGATCTTTCAGAAACTTTTCAAAACACAGATCCGCCATTTGCAATTTCTCATTTCATTAATGATCCGCCCACTAAAGGTTAACTATACGCCCACTAAAGGGGAACTATGGGCACTGTGGAGACAGAAATAAACCAGTCCCACCGAAACCGGCCTAAATAAGCTCCAATAGGGTCCTACAGGAACCGGACCTGTGGATAAGGGGCTAAAGTGAAGGCACCTGTGTCACAGATGCCAGGAGACAGAGACTGAAGACGCAGGACATAAACACGACACCTAAGGAAAAAACCACAACCCCTACAGTCCCCCCACCCCCAAAGGGTGTCTCCAGACATCCTAAAGCCCTCCCCACAGAGACTTGGGTGGGAGGAGGGGGAGAAAAGGCCAGAGGGCACAAGAAAACACATGAGGGGGACCAGGACAGGAAACACACACTAGGAACAAAACAAAAAGAATGCGACCGTCCCAAGGCAGACCTTGTCCAAAAACCCTGGGGTAAGTCAGGCGAGGAACTGGGACAAGGCGAGGAGCCTGGGCAAGGTGGAGAACCAAGACGAGGCATGGGACCAAGGCGAGGCGTGGGACCAAGGTGAGGCTTGGGACCAAGGTGAGGCGTAGGACCAAAGCAAGGAGAGGGACCAAGGTGAGGTCAGGGACCAAGGTGGAGCGTGGAACCCAGTTCAAGTGTGAAACCTAGGCGAAGCGTGGAACCCAGGTGAAGCATGGAACTTAGGCGAGGCATGGACCCAAGGTGAGGCGTGGACCTGAGGCGAGGTGTGGACCTGAGGTGAGGAACCTGGACGAGGGGAAGAAACCCCAGGTGCTGAAGACGGCACAGAGACCTCCGTAAGTATTGGCAGGGGTTGGCTCGGACTCTTCATCGGCAGGGGCTGGCTCGGACTCTTTGTTGGTAGGGGCTAGCTTGGACTCTTCTTAGAGACTCCAAGAGAAGCAGGGACCACAGGTTAAGACAACGACCCTGGATAAGATGAAGACCCTGGATGAGACAATGAACCCCTCGAGGACGTGAAAACCTCAACAGGAGACATGGAGACCTCAGACGATGCAGCTGACGTGGGACCCTCCGGGGACACAGAACCCACTGGAGGTGCAGAACCCGTTGGAGGCGTGGAACCCACTGGAGGCATGGAACCCACTGGAGGTGTGGAACCCACTGGAGGCATCAGAGCTGAGACCCTCTGTGGTCGTCAAGGTGTCGACAGAGCTGAGACCCTCTGTGGTCGTCGAGGCGTCAACAAAGCTGAGACCCTTTGTGGTCATGGAGGTGTCAACAGAGCTGAGACCCCTGTGGTCGTCAAGGTCTCTGGGGAATATGGAACTGGGGACTCTGGAACTGGAGACTCTGGAACTGGGGACTCTAGAACTGGGGACTCTGAGCCTGCTCGTCCTTCAGGTGAGCAGAGGATCAGGTACCCCCCCCCCCCCATTGAAAATCTCCACTGCTCTTCTGGATGTGTGGGGAGAATTTCAAGTAGAGAGGGTCTGGGCTTTTATTCCTATGACCGCTCCTGTGGTGAGGGCAGTGTGAGCCAGAATCAAGAGGAGGCTTGAACTCTTTCTGGGCTCAGATCTTCCTTTAGAAATAGGCTCTGTGGCCTGGGAGTCCGGGACTAGTTCTGCAGCCGGGGAGTCCGGGACTGGTTATGCAGCCGGGTAATTCGAGACTGGTGGAGGACTAAGACTCGTGGAGGTTAAGACAACAGATGGTTGGAGGAGTGGCTCCAACCTGTGCTTCTCCTGCAGCACTCTGGCTCCTCCATGCCAGGGAAGTCAATCAGCCCAGGGAGAAGTATATATTCATTAAATAGGTCTTCTATGACCACCCACCTTTCTCTCAGATTACTGGAGGTGGTCGTGTCAATTGACAATTACATGCCAGTGAGACAGAAAAGTGGGTGAAGAATTTATCTGACAGACAGCTCACCCAGCCGAAGACAGAGATTCTTGCCAGGGGACTGAACTTTGCGGTTGCACCAAGTAGAATTCCTCTGGTGAAGATGATCACAGCCACAGAATCAGCCATCCGCAACATCAAAATTAAAGCGGGTGAAGCAGAACAACTCAGAATCAAAGTTTCAGCCTGCCTCAGCAATGCCAAATCACCACCTTCTAACATCAGTAGAGAGGAAAGGGACGTACTCACCACTCTTAGCAAGGACAAAAACATCATAATTATCCCAGCAGACAAAGGAAGGTGCACAGTGATTTTGAACCAGAAAGACTATCAAGAGAAAGCTATGACACTCATTAGTGACTTAAACACTTATGCACCTCTGAAAAGAGATCCAGGAAGTGGGTACAAGAAGTCGATAGATTGCCTGAAAATTTTGGAACAGGACAAAGCTACTGACCGTTTTCTGTAACACAGACTATACCCAGGGGAGGCCACATCTAGTCTGTATGGTTTACCTAAAATCCACAAACAAGGTGAACCTTTAAAACCAATTGTTAGCATGATTAACTCTGCCACTTACAATATTTCCAAATATCTGGCATCTGTACTCATCCCTTTAGTTGGCAGCTCAGAACATCACATACAGAACACCATGGACTTTGTGGATAAGGTGAGGGATGTCTTCATGGAGACTGATGAAACAATGGTCTCTTTTGACGTCACATCACTCTTTACGTGCATTCCTGTTGATGATGCAGTAGTAGTGGTCAGTTTAAGATTAAAATCAGACACCACTCTGAGCAGCAGGACCACACTTTCCACAGAACAACTGTGTCAACTCTTGAAACTATGCCTGCAGTCAACCTACTTCACACATGGGGAGCAATATTATAGGCAGAAACATGGGTGTGCTATGGGGTCTCCAGTTTCTCCTATTGTTGCCAACCTGTACATGGAGGAGGTAGAAAAGAGAGCCTTGACGTCCTTTTCAGGGACACCACCAAGTCATTGGTTCAGGTATGTTGATGACACCAGGGTTAAAATTAAATCCCAGGAAGTCCAACATTTTACTGACCACATCAACTCTGTGGATAAATACATCAAGTTCACACGAGAAGATGAAAAAAATGGCAGGTTGGCTTTCTTGGACTGTGAGGTCTCAGTCTCTGATAGAGGACATTGGCAAACTGAGGTGTACTGCAAACCCACCCACACAGACCAGTATTTGCAGTTTGACTCCCATCACCCTTTGGAGCACAAGTTAGGAGTCATCAGGACTCTGTACCACAGAGCAGACAGCGTCCCCACTAACTCAGGAGCCAGGCAGAAGGAGAAATCCCACACAAGACAGGCTCTAGAGCAATGTGGATATCCTAACTGGGCCTTCTTGAAAGCAGAGAAGAAACCCAAACAGGACTCCAGTCAGCCATCAGGTGAAAAGGAGGAACCCAGACCCAGACCAGTGGTCATTCCGTATGTTGAGGGAGTATCAGAGAAACTGAGACGTTTATTTTCTAAACACAACATCCCAGTGGCTTTTAAACCCCAAAATACATTATGGCAAAGATTGGTTCATCCCAAAGATCCAGTCCCCCGGCACAAACAGAGTAATATTGTGTATGCTGCTCAGTGTCAGGAGGGCTGTGATCAGTCTTACATCGGGGAAACTAAACAGCCACTGGCCAAAAGGATGGCCCAGCACAGAAGAGCAACAACATCAGGCCAAGACTCTGTGGTCTACACTCATCTCCAGGCCAGCGGTCACTCTTTCAGGGATGAAGATGTTCACATCCTGGATAGAGAGTAACGATGGTTTGAGAGAGGAGTAAAGGAGGCCATCTTTGTGAAAAGAAATCGTCCATCATTAAACAGGGGTGGAGGCCTCCGGGTTCAACTGTCCCCTTCTCAGGGGCCGTTTACACGGCGTGTATTTTGAGTGCATCTGCAGCTTCCTCTCTGCGGTTCTGCTGATCATTTACAGGACACCAGTGGCCCCCCTCTTTGAATCTGGAGGTTTCTGAACCCACCTTCCAGAGTGGAGGTTTTTCTCTGACCGCCCGCTGATAATGTAAACATCTCCCGCTGAGGCTTTGTGTTAAACCACATGCGCACACGCACGTGCGGACAGACGCTATATTTCTATCAACATGGCGGCGGATACACTGCTTTCAGACCTACGACTGATGGAATATATTTTTAATCTCATAGTTAATCTACATCAGATTTCAGCTGCTGTGACCAACATCTGTGTTGGAAGAGACACAGTCAGATCCAGTTCTAATGTCGCTGTTTATAGAACGAGGCACGCGCACACGTCGTGCTGCACTAGAACATACTAAATGTGCTAAATAATAACAGTTTAATAATAATAAACTGTATTTATGAGAGATAATGAAGCTCTGAGCTAAATGAAGCTATCTGGACATTATGTGATTCAAATTTAAAATGATGCTAAACATATAGCGTGAACACTGAAGTTGAAAATGAAGACATAAGGTTTAATTTTTATTTATTTATTCAACACCACAAACTGTATGTCACACAAATACTGATAATTAAACTGAACACACTATTAAAAACAAGTTAACAGTAAACTGCATGAATGAACTGGACTCTTGTTTTCATCCTGGATGTCGCAAGACTCGTTCAGCCTGTCACTCTTTTGATTAATGCAGCTTAAAGCATTGAATGGATCGAATAAAACAACTGAGAGGAATTTTAAATAAATAGTTCTTCCAACATCTCTCTCTTCGACGTCCTCCTGCACTGCACCTGGGCTGAGCCTCGTTCAGAACCGGACCGCCTGGTGGAAGCACAGCTTCTTCTTCTTTCAGGAAAAAATAAAAATAAAAACTCAGTTGGTTGTTTTGTAACCGAAGAAAACACAAGCAAACATTATTAAGAACATTTGATTTACCTGCAGTTGTAAATCAGCTACTGATTATCACGGAGTAAAGTCCGACATCATCGACTCGGTTCTGGTCCACTCAGTGACCGGTGTGGAGCTGTTAGACGAAACGGTCTCGCTTGGCATCAAATCTGTCGACTCTTATCCAAAATCCAGCTTTAACTTGTTAAGATGTTGTTAGCTGAGCTTTTTAGCTCACAGGAAAGGCGCATGCCACATGCGCATTAGGTGAAGGTACAAAATTCACAGTGCCATCTAATGACCTGGCATGGTAACTACAGTGGATTCGGGAGGGTGGGGGGTGGGATTCCTGCGGATGCTTGTAAATACAAAATCCGTCCGTGTCAACGCGGATCTTTTCCTCTAATTAACATACGAAAAAAACTACTTTTTGCCCCATCGTGTCCGTGTAAATAGGGCCTTACAATGCTGTTATTGCTAGTATCACTCAGCCCCCTGTGAATAGTAAACAGCCATCAGTGTGCTAATGATCCATTGCTAGGCTGATGGTCCTTCTTGAGCATTTGAGAAGCTGGTTTTGGTTGTCAGCAGCAAAACTGGTTGATCCACTCTGAGAAGGTACTATTTAAAAGACTGAGCTGAATACAGCTCCTCAGACTAAGGAATTCTTTCGGGTGGAAGACGAAACGTTTCTTCATTTTTTTTTGTTTTGCTTTGTTTTGTTTTTTGAATGTTCAGAGGACCGGATTTAACTTTTTTAGACAGCAACATGATGTTATTTTCACAGTGACTATTCTGGTTAGAGATTCATGAGTCTAACAGTCTCAGGGTAGAAGCTGTTCCTCAGTCTAGTGGTTCTACACTTAATGCTCCTCAACTTCCTTCCTGACGGGAGTGGGACACAAAGTGTGTGTGCTGGGTGAGTGGGGTCCTTCATGATGCAGGTGGCCCTCTTTCTGCATCTGGAGGTGTAGATGTCTGTGATGGTGGGGAGGTTGACTCCAACATCTTCTGTGCAGCCTTCACCACTCTCTGCAAAGCTTTTCTTTCTGCAGCTGTGCAGCCTCCATGCCACACGTTGATGCTGGAGCACAGGATGCTCTCCACTGCACACCTGTAGAAGGAGGTGAGGACTGAGCTTCCAGACCAGCTCGTCTCAGCTGCCTGAGGAAGTAGAGTCTCTGATGATCTTTCTTGATCAGGCTGGAAGTTTTGTTTCACCAGCTGAGGTTGTCATTCAGGTGCACACCCAAGTATGTGTAGCTAGAGACCACTTCCACCGCAGATCCTTCTATGTTGGGGGGGTAGGTGTGTTTATTCCATCTGAAGTCCACAACCATCTCCTTTGTCTTCTTCACATTGATGTGGAGCTTGTTCTTCCTGCACCAGCAGGCCCCAAATGTTCCACCTCCTGTCTGTAGCTGGACTCATCATTATTTTTGATGCATCCAACCACTGCTGTGTCATCTACAAACTTTACAATATGACAGCCTGGATGGGTCGGTGCACAGTCATACAATAGCAGAGTGAACAGGAGAGGGCTCAACACACAGGCCTGGAGGGAGTCCGTGCTGAGGGTTATGGTAGAGGAGGAGAAGTTGTGGATCCTCACAGACTGTGGTCTGTTGGTTAAGAAGTCTAGGACCCAGTTGCATAGAGAGGGACTTAGTCCTGGTGTGAGTAGTTTGTCCATCAGGGTTTGGGGGATCTTGGTGTTGAAGGCAGATGTGAAGTCCACAAAGAGCATATGGACGTAGGAGTCCTTCTGCTCCAGGTGGGTGAGAGCAGTGTGGACCACAGAGGAGATGGTGTCTTCTGTAGATCGAGTCTTGCGGTATGCGTACTGATGAGGGTCCTCGTTGATGTTGATGTTAACTTTGATGTGGGTCATGACCAGTTTTTCAATGCATTTAGCGACTATCGGGGTGAGAGCTACCGGCCGATAGTCATTCAGACCAGTCACTGTAGAGCTTATGCAATGATGGTATTGTTGTTTTATGTTACTAATGTTCTGTGCCTGTACTACAGGTCTCTATCGTAAATGACACTATCTGTTTCAATGAGAGATTACCTGTCTAAATAAAAAATAAATAAAAAGAAAATAAATATTTTATTATGAAAGATTAATGTACCTGTTGGGGCTCCTCTGTTGAGCTTCAAGGTCAGTGCTGGTGGCCTTTTTACGGTAGAGGAATCCTTCATTTTGAGCTGTGTGAGAAGGTGGCTGGGGTGTTGTTGGGGCACCAGTAGCTGGGGCTGAGCGAGAACGGCGAGTTCCCTCAGGTTCTTTTGGACGGGGACGCCTCCTAGGTTTAGGACGGTCTCGAGCTCGAGGGCGTCCATCAGAACGAGTCACGGGTGCTGAGAGACTGCTAGGAGGACGATAAGGCTCTCCACGTGCCTAGCAAGGTCAACCAGAACAAAAGAAAATGTTACATCAATCAGTGACAAAACATTGACAACACAGTGAGAAAGTGTATCAAATATGTCTCACATGTGCTGCCTCTCTCTCCTGGACCTGTTCCACAATCTCTGCCATGGTGGATCTCTTCTCCCTGTAAGAGAAACAGATGTAAGTCATCCAAACATATAAAACAGTTACCATGAAACCTTTAAAAATCCCACTGTGCCCACTAAATTAATTGTCAAGCCAATTTAATTGGTTTAAAAAAAAATGCAAGCAGCAGCCCTATTTTACATACCCTGAGCGTTTGTCAGAGCCATCTTTAACAGAGCCCTCTAGGTCACTCGAATCCTGTCTCTGTAGCCTCTGCTTGTTGCTGCCCTCTTGTTCACTGGATGACTGCCTCTCGATGCGCCTCCGGTAACGCTCCTGCCGCACTATTAGTGGCAGCTCATTCAGCCGGGCTTGGATTTCCTGTTCACTGGAGGTCTGTCTTCCCAGTTTATATTCTCGCTCTCGCCTCAGATGGTCCATCTGTGGATCAGAACGACTACCACGGGGATCCCTCTGGAGACGGCCATGAAGAAGTTCCAGTCCTGACTCTGGCCCCATCATATCTGCCATTGGAATATCCCCAAACTGTTCTCGCTGCAATCTGCTAGCCTCCAGAAGAGGGTTTATAGCTTTGTGTATGTGATTGATCTTGGGCTGCATGAAGTCAGCTTTCAGGTGCTGCCATGCATATGCCATCTTAGGGTCCATGATGCCTCCACTCTGAACCAGGTAACCAGAGCTGCCTAAACTTCCACTGCTGTAATGATTTTGTGCCAAATAGCTTGAGCTTCCTAATCCACCACTGCCCTGATAATTCTGTGCCAGGTGTCCAGAGCTCCCCATATTAGGCTGTTGTGCCAAATACCCAGAGCTCCCCATATTAGCCTGTTGTGCCAAATACCCAGAGCTCCCCATATTAGGCTGTTGTGCCAAATACCCAGAGCTTCCCATATTAGGCTGTTGTGCCAAATACCCAGAGCTTCCCATATTAGGCTGTTGTGCCAAATACCCAGAGCTTCCCATATTAGGGTGCTGTCCCAAATAAACAGAACTTCCAAAATTTTGTGGTTGTGCCAAATATCCAGAACTGCCCATATTTTGTTGAGTCAGAAAGCCAGGGCTTCCTAGACTTCCACTGCTTGGCTGCTGAGTGATGTTTCCTGAACTTCCTAACTTACCACCAGATAGATGATTTTGCATACCACCTACACAGCCAGTGGTCACTCCATAGTATCCAGAACTCTCTGCACTACCAGCTGTTTGGTGATTTACCCCATGGTAAGTAGAAATGTCTGCTCCACCACTCTGGGATGCAGAGAAACCAGAGTCAGCTCCAGTTGTCTGTTGGTTCACACCTAAGTATGTGGTGCTTATCAACTTTCCTGCTTGTTGATCTGGTCCATGGTAGCCTGATCCATTTAAAACTGTGTTATAGCTAGCTAGTGTTGTTGTTAATCTCTGGGTTGAGGAACAGGCACCCAAATCCAAGCTGGTTTGTAAAGGTTTGTGTTTCACATGAACTGGTATTGAATGCCTCAAGAAAGAAGAGGTAGCACTGCTCGAAGGAACACTGGGAGTCAGACAAGATAACGGGAACATCCTTCGACTAGAAAGCGGAGTTGTCTTTTTGTCCTCCTCTTGTTTCTTCTCAGCCTATAGAAATAGTTAAAACACATTTGTAAATTAACATAAATTAAGTTAAAACATACAAGGTGATGGTCCAAAAAGTAGTAGTATAACCATAGGCATCGCAACCATTATATGTGAAGGGGACAAGTCCCCCCCACATTCCAAAAACGTTCATTTGGACCCCCCCACATTTACTATGGATCATTAGTTCAAGCGGTGCAGTTTCTCTTTCTTCGTGAACAAATCCATTCCACTTGATTAATAGGAGAATAATCAAACCACTAAAACTCCACTCCAGGTTTTCCTGATTACCTCGAAGCCACGGTCACAATATATAGTGGTCACAGAATATAGTGTAACACCTGCAGTGTTTCTGTGCGTCTCCTTCTGCTTTGGCAGAAAACGCGCACAGGTGGAGGAGATGGACCGACCTCGCTCGCCAGTTTAGCAGCTTAGTGCGGGCAGTTGTTGACCAGGGGGTTGATCATCAACATATATTCATGTTAGGAGGAGAGAAGAGGAGCTACGTCTGTAGCATCTTATCTCAGCAGTAACTGTGAGACGCTGCAGGTGTAAGAGACTCTGTGTGTTCAGGTGCATTAAAGTTGAAATGTGTTTAAACCCCCACACCTTATTGTCCTCAAGCTTCATGACAAACATCCTTTACATGAGGAGTGTTGAACACAAGTTAAAAAGTCTAGTGATGGTTTTTATTTCTCTATAAAGACAAATAGTGTCGACCTGACGCTCTGTGTTAAAGTGTATTAAAGATAAAATTACTTTAACCCACAGATGAATTTACACAAACTTGGTGAGAAACAGGTTTTAAATGTGTGGAATTAAAGGAAATCTAGGAGAAATGTTGCTTTTTTGTATAGTAGTGAACACATTTTTTAAAATGCGCGCATGCGCGCACACACGCGCACATATGCGCGCGCACGCACACACACACACACACACACACACACACACATCAATGTGTCCCCCCCACATTACGGATGCTTCTGATGCCCTTGAGTATAACAAATAATTAGGAACTTTTCAGTTTGTATGTTTTAGTAAATAATAAACAATGTTGCATGAAAAGCAGACTGAGGGTATACCACATGCGATATTTGTAAGTCTGATTTAAGCTAAAAATAATGCAAATGGTGGCATGTGCAAACGTCTGCTAAGCAAACACAACATTCCATGGTCAGTTTTTTCTAAAGCAGCATTCAATCGTGACTCCATCACACTGATTGAATTTTTATCTACATTAAAGCTTACTGCGGAAAGCTGGCGAAGGGAGCTGAAGCGTTCTTTCCACGTTACAGCAGCCTTGCGGAAGGCCTCATGGCGAAGTATGAGTTGCTCAACCTCATCAGTTTGGGCATGGGCCTCTTCTCCCTCTTGCTTGGATGAGATAAGTGGCTCCTTGGCTTTTAGCCAGGCCTCTGCCTTTACTGTCTCCTGAGCAAACTGGAATTTTTCTTGTTCTGGAAGTGATCATACACACACATGTTTACCATCACACCAGATTTTATTCTGGTGCGTAGTTACACATTTGTTCATGTTTTATGAGGAACGTTTTTTTATTATACAGGGCCCTATAATTTCTGTAATATGGACTTGAAGACAAAAAATGGAATTTACTATAAAATGTGAAAAATCACATTTTATTAAATGTATTTTTATTAACAATCTACTGTGAGTGTTTTTCACATTTGACATTCACCGTGAAAGAGACCATTTTGGTTGCTGCAGGCTTCTGTAGCACCTGTTTGTGGCTGCCTATACTGTATATTTGGACACTTTATTTAAAAAAAATATGATTATATCATAAAAAATACAATTCAGAATTTTTTTTTGGGAAAAATGCAATTAATTCCATGGGGCCCTATTGATGTGTTGGATTATAACTGGGATGTCAGTTTTATACAGTCAGCATTAAGATGTAAGTGTGACGTCAGCTCAGAATTACAGGATAGGCAGCATTAAATTTGTATTTTGCATATCAACTGAGTATTGTGTACATTAGCGCATCAGTTTTATGTAATTACTTACTACACTGCAACCTTTCCTGGTGCTTGTCCCATTTTTCCACTAGATCCCTTTGCTTAGTCAAAAGACAGTCCAACTTCTCCTTTATCTGTTGTGACAAGTAGATTTTAGAAATGAACACAATATTTTGAGGTGTCTGAAAAACTTAAGAGTGTGAAATTCAGGATGTGTCTTATTTGATGTGTGTAGGGCAAACTGTGCAGTTTGTTATCTGACCTCCTCTGATGCAGTGTTGCCTGCAGCTATCAGAATCTTGCCAAGATCTGCACACTGTTGGATGGTCTTGCTGCGACCATCTATTTTGGCTTTTAGTTCCTGGTGTTGTTTCATCATCACTTCCAGAGCTGTCAAATCCCTGAGGATGGATGGACCAATTAATTTCCATGAGAATGGTTATATATGGTATGTAAGTCATAACTTCTACAGAGCACAAAACCAATTTTTACAGTAAATGTCTAAAAAGTCCAAACGTAACGTCAAATAAGATCAGAATCAGATGGCATTAACGCCTCAAACTTTAATGAGATAAAATGTGGAAAAATTCAAGGAGTATGAATACTTTTTCAAAGCACTATTCATATTAGAGCCAGTTTGAGGAAGAGATCATGCTGTGAATTTTGTATCCTATTACCTTTAATAAACAATACATTTAAAGGTATATAAGTAAATGCCTTTAATAAAAAATGGATAATGGAAATCATAAAATTAGATCTAGTTTGTCTGTTTTTCTGCACAACTATCCTTCAGTCCACACAAGAACACAGAGTCATTCAGGTCAAGAATGTGCAGTTTTGCATTTACACTGCATGTTTTGCTTATCTCATGACAAAAGAAGGTACACAGGGTAACTAGACTTACCTCGGCTCGTCCCATCTTATTTGGCCCATGATGCCTTCCATCCACATTAAGTTTTCTCGCACCACAGAGAAGAACTGCACCTTGTCGGTTACAGAAGTCACCTGGATATGACTGGCTTCACAAGATCTCAGCAGTTCCTTCCATGCCTCCATCACTTCGTGTTCCTTGACCATAATGGCCTCAGCTTTCTCACCAGCATAGATTGTCCTCAACTGGGCAGCATTCTCCTGCAGTTGCCTTACCTGTTCAAAGAGAGAATAATGGTGGTTGTTTGATAAATATCTTGAACTTCGATGAAAGCTTGTACAAAATGCAACTTTATTAGACATTTTAGAGGATCTTTGATTGTTACACACATTGCACATTGGCATGGCAGTTAACACTATCACCTTCCAAGATTATGTTCCAATCACAGATGAGTCTCTCTGGGTGGAGTGTGCATGTTCTCTTAATCATGTGTCAGACATGATTAAGAGAACATGTCAGTTTTTACCAGATACTCCAGTTTCCTCCCTGTCACTGTCCCAAAACTTGCACGATAGATTTATTGGATTTGTTGCCTTGAGTGTTATCCCATTTACCATCCAATATTTGTTAGAGATAAGTGCTATGTGTTGGCATCATTGTATTTTCCCATACAATGGCAAAATTAGTTCTCTGCATTTAACCCATCACACGAGATACACCCAGGTGGAGCAATGGGCAGCTATGTAGACACCCAGGGAGCAGTGGGGAATTAGGTGTCTTGCTCAAGGACACCACGACATGCGAGCATGGCGGGGAGTTGATCCTGTGGCTTTCTGGTCCCAGGTTGACTACCCTACCTCTATACCTTCTCGGCCCCCAAATGAGGTTAAAGACATTTTAAAATGGACCTTTGACAACTTTGCTCATGGATGTTTTTTTTCCTACTAGTTTTTTAATTTGTTTTCAGAAAAAAATCGTGTTTTTGGAGCTGCCTTTTTTAGTTTACTTCAGACAAATCATCATCAAAGCTGGATTTGTTAATCTTGTAACATAACACATCTTTGCAATCTACATTAATGTTAAAAATAAGCACTGAGGACACTGGAGAGAATCATCAGCTGGATTAGCAACAACACAACCAGATTTTCTCTCATAACGATAAGGAATTT
>NC_056511.1:46644368-46652863 GCF_014905685.2 Nematolebias whitei
CCCCCCCCCCCCCCCCCATCAGGCAGGCCCCCTCCCTTCCTCACTTCAAATCTCTGTTAAAACTCATCTGTTCTCTCAGACATTTCACTCAGTGTAAATTGATTTAGTGTTTTTTAATCTGTGACCCCGTGTTTTAAATGCTTTTTATTAATTCTTCAGTTATTATTATTAGTGTATTGTAAATCTATGTTTGTATATTTTCTCTTTAATTTACTCATTGATTGTTGTTGTTAAGCACTTTGGGAACAGGTTCAGTTTTAAATGTGTCTGTTAATAAAGTTGACTGGACTTGGTCCTGCCAGTGATTTTAGTTCAACCCTTATTTCCTTGGATGCAGTTAGAGGCTGAACATGTCTCGTAAATTACAGGGTCGTCTTGGTTGCACCTCTTCTCTCACTCCTATTTGGAGAAATCCACACTTTTTACCTGCTTGCACGGCCCATGGTTTTCAGCAATGCTTTAACAAGGGTATCAGAAGGTTGGGGGATTTATTTATGGACAAAGTTTTACTGTCCTTTCAGCAGGCTCAGCAGCAGTTTGGCTTAGATGGAGCTAATTTTTTTGATTCCTGCAAGTTAGGCATTTTATTACTCACAACACTAGATTATTAAATAATGATTTGTCTTCTTTGGAGAAGGACTTATGCTCTCATAATGATAAGAAATCTATTACTGTATTTTATAAGTCGCTCCTTTCTAATGCTTCATCTGTTTCACTGGCTGCTAAACTGGCCTGGGAAAAAGATGTGGACATTTCTATAGAACCTCAAGTTTGGTCAGACACATGGGTATAGCTGCAAAAATGTCTGTTTGTAATAGAACAAAATCAGTTCAGTTCAGGATTTTACATCGGACACATATAACACCTGCCCTTAAAAATAAGATGGACCCCAAACTCCTCTTCGTTGGAAGTGTAAAGCTGTAACTGGTGATTATGTTCATTGTACGTGGTCTTGTATGAAAATATTGAATTACTGGTCTGATGTAGTTAAAGTATTATATTTTTTATTGTTACTTTACAGTTGAACCCAAGATTTCTACTTCTGGGCCTTTCAGACCCTCTGATTAAGCCTGAACACAAACGGCTTCATACCTTGTTGACTTTCACTGCCAGGAAGAATATTTTGCTTTTCTGGATTAAGGATTGTGGACCTTCAATGAGATCATGGCATAATATAATACGGGAATGTATTCCTAATGAATATGTTACATGTTGGCTTTATTCCTCACTGGACAGATTATTCACCCTGGGATCCTTCCCTGAAGTATGCTGGGCCAGAGGTGGACTCTCAACTACTTCAAGGATTTTCCTGTCACTGACTGGCTGCTTATGTATGATACTTGTGTAGATTCTGTTTTATTAATGCCCCTTTGTTTGATCTGAGCTATTGTATGTTTTTTTATTTTTTTATTTCTAATTAGAAAATCTTAATTAAAATGGAAAGGAAAAAAAGATGATTAAGGTAAAGTTGTTGGGCAGGTATAGTGCCAGACGAAGGATGCCTGGTGTTTTTTGTTTTCAGTTTGGAGATTGTTTAAGCATAGGTTGTTTGTACTTATTTTATGTTTTTTTTATATTATATTTATATAATATTTATATATATTTATATATTATATTTATATATTTTATATTTTTTTTAAATAAGGAACAGATATAAGATTTTTTTTCTTCGTTATGCACCCTTTTCATTCAATGTTTTTTCTTTTTGAATAATTTGTTTTGTTTATTTTGTTTATTTGAATCGATTGAATAAATGAATAAATAAAATAAAATAAAAATTAGTGGAGGAGAAAATCTGCTGGTTGGTTTTGCCACCACTAAAGGTTGTATCTGACTGGGCTGCGACCACTGGGAACTAGTTGTCAAGCAATAATAATGAGAGTCTTCAGAATGTCTTGAATTGTTTGCAGCGATGTGGGTAACAATAATATGTGTTCTGTTTAGAACATAGTTTTGAGCCATGAACATAAAAATAACCATTATTCCATAAAACTGGCAGTGCAAACAGTGCACAGATCACTGGCCACTTTGTTGCAAATACTAAAAAGTAGACTGCAATGAAAAAATTGCACTTTTTTAAATTAATTAATTTTTTGTTGCTATTTTGAGTTGCCAACTTGTTTCCCCAACAGAAGCAGCATAATGAGAAATTTCTTTGTGCATTACATTTTGGACCAAAAAAAAACATGAACATTTTATATCAAATATATAAACACAGCCACGCCCACAATCTACAACAAGACCAAAAAAGAAAAGGAAACATTGAAGAAGATGAGCAAGATGGCTGTAGCACATGGACATCCATTGCTGTATATTTTTACATCACTGTACTCAGCAGTTTGGCAACTTTTTTTTTGTTGTTGGTAATTTAATTCCCTCTGAATTGTAATTGAATCGAATCAGATTGTAAGGTGCTTAAACATTTGCAACAGGCATGACCTGAAATCAGACAGCACTGACATTTTGACTTTTATTTGCATGACACAAACAAAAGGTCTTGTTCACTGACATTGATAAGAATGTGATTTGCACTTATATTTTCATAAAACAAAGCTGAAAAAAAAAATAAGTTTGTAAGTTTATTATACTCTCGTATTGTATGATATACAAAGTACTCTGGTATTGTATTGCATCCCAAACCCAGCTGGATAAAGCAGATTGTCCTGAGCTGGTTCTGCTGGAGGTTTCTTCCAGTTAAAGGGAGTTTTTCTTTCCACTGTCTCCACTGTGCTTGCTCAGGATGGGAGACTGCAACGAAGCCAAGATTCAACTTGTCTTCTGGATTCCTTAGATAGAGAACTTTACTAACTGGCTTTTCTATGTATTTGTATGTTCCTGTAAAGTTCCCTGAGACAACTGTGTTGTGATATGGTGCTATAAATAAAAAAACAATATATAAATAAACTGAATTGTATAGTAGAGTATACAATATAATACCAGAGTATACCAGAGTATACCATACATACCAGAGTATACCATACAATACCAGAGTATACAATATAATACCAGAGTATACAATATGATACCAGAGTATACCATACAATACCAGAGTATACTATACTCTGGTATTGTATGGTATACTCTGGTATCTTATAGTGTACTCTGGTATTGTATATTATACTCTGCTATTGTATGGTATACTCTGGTATCATATTGTATACTCTGGTATTGTATTATATACTCTGGTGTCATATGGTATACTCTGGTATCATATTGTATACTCTGCTATTGTATTGTATACTCTGGCATCATATAGTTTACTCTAGTATTGTGTGGTATACTCTGGTGTTGTATAGTATACAGTAGTCCCTCATTTATCGTGGGGTTTAGGGTCCATGCCCTCCTGTGATAAGTGGAAAAACCACAAAGTAGGGAGTACAAGTTCAAGTAAACTTTATTGTCATTACCATCTCATGTGGTACATGAGATGGAACAAAATTATGTACACAAGTACTAGTAGTAAGTAGTAGTTTATTTTAGCATTTACTGTAGTAGTAGTAGTAAGCAGTAGTTTGTTTTAGTGTGTATGCATGTACATTAAGGCATTTTAAACCCTTCCCACACTCTTGCAAAGTTCATAAGAATTTTCTAAAGTCTAAACGCCCAGCATGTCATGATCTCCACTGTCTGCCACCTGCAGCTCTCTGCCACCCCACTTCTCCACTGCAATCACACTCATGCTCATCACTCCCAATCTCCCTCCTTCTGTTCAAATAAACAATTAAAATTTAAATACTGTACTGTAATAGTTTAAATAATGAAGTGCTAGAATTGCGCTGCTCAGGGTGGCTGCATGTTGGAGTAACCCTTTCCTCTGGTATCAGATGCTGTGCAGCTGGAAGGAATTTTACTGAAACATCTTTACTTTTGGATATTTGTTATGATGAGTAATCACAACAACAATGTGTTTTTTTTTACAACCGGGAGAAGCTGATAGACATTTTAAAAGCTCAAATAATATCTCAACTACAGCCCCACATCCTAAATGAGTTGAAAAGGAGGTGCCGTGGAGGCAGAGCAGGAGCAAAGAAGAGGGAGAGGAGAATGAAGTTCAAACCATCTCTTCCATCGATCATGATGGGCAATGTGAGATCACTGGGAAACAAGTTGGCTGAACTTCAGGCCCTAACAAGGACCCATCCAGAGTATCAGGAATGCAGTGTTATGTGTTTCACTGAGACATGGCTGCAGGATCATATCCCCGACTCCAGCATTTTCTTGCCAGGCGTTCTGACCATACGAACAGACAGATTTAAAGAGGAGTGGCAAAATAAGGAGATGGGTTGGCAGTGCTTGTGAACAACAGATGGTGTAATCCAGGACATGCTACTGTGAAGTGCCGTCTCTGCAGTTCAGACATTGCAGTAAGTTGTCGTCCATATTATTTGCCAAGAGAGTTCACCAGTGTTATTTTGGCAACTGTTTACATTCCACCCAATGCTGTTGCATATCACATCATGATGCTGATTTATTTCATGCTGCTCTGTTCATTCATACGCATCTGCTCACACAGACTCATGTTTGTGCTGCTGTTCGGAGAATTGTTTTTGTACTACTAGTGCGTAGTGTATTTTAGTTTAACGTTTTTCTTAGGTCATATCTTAGATCTTATTACTGTTTTTCTTTTACATTTTATACTTTTGTTGGATGTAACCGTAACACAATTTTGTTCCACCACATGTACCACATGTGGTGTGTATGACAAATAAAGAAACTTTGACTTTGACTTGCCAAGACTTTGTGTAATGCCATCAGCTCAGAGGTTGCTAAGCTACAGTAGAACGGTCATTTCTAACCCGAGCCCTAAGCTCGGCCCCACTCGACCCAAACTCGGGGCAGCTGGACCATAATAATGTGCTGGATAGGTGGGCCGGGTTAGTGTCGAGCTTTTAATTGGGTCAGGATCAGTCGCGATCCAATTATATGATAACATAGCAACTACCAGCTGCATGTGGCCATTTCACTGCGAGCTGACCGGCCAATTGGACGTTCATTCAGCCGCTGCACTCAGCGGACGCATGCGGCCGACGACCCAAACAGGTGAGATCATAAAACAGACGTGCCAGAGCAGGGTTCATATCTGAATAAATCAGAATGCAGGAAAAAGCAGGGTTTAAATGCTCTTTTATGGCCATGAAAGGACAAACACCCCCTCAGCTCCGATCTTCTGCCCCTTAATTCAGCTGCGTGTCTCAGACCATTAATAACTGATTAAAAATGTTGTCTTTTTTCCCCGAGTTCGGACCTGTAATTACTGTTAATTTGTCGGGTTGGGTGGGGTTTGGAAATGATGACTATGGACTGAGACCGGGTCGGATCTGATTTTTTGGGCCCGAATGCAACTCTAAACTACAGACACAACACCCTAGTGTGTTTGTTGCAGTATCTGTGGATTTTAATCATGTCTCTCTCTCTGCTACACTTCAGACATGCCAACAGTTTGTCAGCTGCTCTGCCAGAGAAAACAAAACGCTGGACTTGTTTTATGCAAATGTCAAGGATTCATACATCACTAAAGCAAGACCCCCTCTTGGCAAATCAGATCACAATCTTGTGTTTCTTTGCTCAAAATATAAACCCCTTGTTCAGAGACAACCTGCAATAAAGAGAACAGTGAGAAAACTGTCAACCAAAGCTGAAGAAGACTACCTGATGAACAGACTACAGTTTGTGAGACTGAAGTGTTGTGTGTCTAGGCTTCTTCAGATCTGCTGTAGGACAGATGCTGCAAGAGATCCTTCCTGCCCACAGCCATCAGCATCTGGGGCAGCTGTGGCTGAGTGGTTAGAGCAGTCGTCCTCCAATGCGAGAGTTGGGGGTTCAAATCCATCAGCAGTCACATGCCGAAGTGTCCCTGGGCAAGACACTGAACCCCTCATAGCCTCTGATGTGTGTCCCATCAGTTTATGAATGTGATCTAAAGCACTGATTAGTCTCATTAGAATGACTTGTTCAATTATCTTTGTAGAGATCTAGTAGAGAGCTGTATGGATGGGTAAATGAGGCACAGATTGTAGTGTAAAGAACTTTGAGTATCTTGAAATAAGATAGAAAAACGCTATATAAGTACAGTCCATTTACCATTTACCATCTATAAAACTCTTTATAAAATAAATAAAACCAGGATGATGAGTTACAACAACATTTAATTTCCCATTGGGAATAATAAAGTATTTTTGAATTGACCTGAATTGAATTGAATTGTCCCTGTGATGGACTTGCGACCTGTCCAGAGTGTACCCCGCCCCTCGCACAGTGATTGCTGGACATGGGGACAGGCAACCCCCATGACCCAAAAAGGAAGAAGCGGGTAAAAGATAATGGATGGATGGATGGATGGATGAATTGAATTGAATAAACAATCCATTCTGAATGAGCAGCTTTATTTTACGTAATCAAGCGCGACCAGAACCGAGCCTTAGTCCCCCTTGGCGAACGGCCAGGCCACCGGCAAATATCCTGATGCTCCAAATGGACAGTTTGCGCCCAACCTGCTGTGGCAGGTGCTAAATCGTTTTAAATAACTTATTTTAAATAATTTTGGACCTGTGATTGTGCTTTTATTTTTATTAATTTATTTTTGTGCACTGTGTTTGTCTGATGCCTCATGCCTGATGACGTCTGCTCTGCCTTCAGACCACCGATTCCAGCTAAAACCCTTGATAAGTTTTGCATTCCTGCCTCTGTGTGAATGACCACACCTGAATTTGGACCATGAACTCAGACCATGGACTCTGAGTTGAGCTCTTAGAACCAAGCTCCACATTCTGAGTGTTTGTCAGACTTTCACTCGCATATCACCTGAACCATCCGTCCAAACCTCCATTCCCTCTGACATCATTGCAGCATCGGATTCTCTACCGGTGATAGAGTTCTACAGAATGACAGCTGACATTCTCCTCCTGATAAAACTTTATATAAATATTTTTGTTAACAAAATGAACAAAATATTTTTTTAAAGTTTTATCAGGAGGAGAAAGGTTGGGGCAAACTGTCCATTCAGAGCATCAGAATATTTCCTGGTGGCTTGGCCGTTTGCCGAGGGGGACTAAAGGCTTGGTTCCGGTCACACTTGATTATTTCATATAAAGCAGCTCATGCAGAATGGATTGTTTATTTAAACTATTACAGTACAGTATTTCAATTTAAATTGTTTATTTGCACAGAAAGAGGGAGAATGGGAGTGATGAGCAAGAGTGTGATTGTAGTGGAGAAGTGGGCAGGGCAGAGAGCCGCAGGTGGCAGAGAGTGGTGGTCATGATACGCTGCAGGAGGGAGCTTCTCCCTGCACCTGTGGACTGCACACAGGTGCAGTAGGGACTAAATTATTTCAAATTATTTATTTCAAATAAACAATCCATGCCGCTTGTGTGGCTCATCCACCAATCAGCCAATTGTGCATCATGTCCAATCGTACTTTGAAAAACAGCGAAAGAGCGAGTCCACAAAAGCAGAACTGCGAAGTAACGAGGGACTACTGTACTCTGATACTGTATAGTATACTCTGGTACCGTATGGTGTATTCTGGTATCAGTTTGATTCCAAAACCTGTGAAAAGTAGTCGCTCCTTGGAGGTTTTCTCCTTTGGTTGTTATTATAAACCAATCATGGTCAATTAAAGTGACCTTTTTAACCCCAAAATGTAAGAAAATAAATAAAATGATAATAATTCTACAAAGTAATGCCAAATAAATGAAAATATGTAAAATAAGAGATTGCATAAATACTCACCACTTTAAAGTGACTGTTCTAATTCAACTTGATAATTGAAAATTACAAGTCGGGATGATACAAAGACATTTCCAAGGCTCTAAACATCTCCAGGAGTTCTATTAAATTCATCATCAAGAAATGGAAGGAATATAGTACATGTGTAAATGTGTCATGAGATGGACATAATATGACTGAAAACACTGCTCCTTGTTTTGACTGTACCTCCTTGCAGTCGGTGAAGAATCTGTGCAGTTGGTGTGATGCTGCCAGCATCTGTCTGCGGGTCTCCATGAGCTCCAGGAGATCAGCCCATGACTCATTCAGTCCATCTTTCCACTCTGCGATGTTGGCTGCATCTGAGTGACCACAGTCAATCATCTCATTCACCATTTTGTTCACTTGCTCCATGCGCTGTTCGCCAGTGCTGAAGGTTTCTGAGGCAAACTTGGTGAACTTCTCCTGAAGCGCCTGAGAGGCACACAATACACATAGTCTTATACAATCTGTTCACACAGATGTAAATTCATCCATTCTGAAGTAACAGATGCATTAGTTAGTTTTTTTTTTTTTTTTTTTTGCGAAGTCTGGTCAACACCTCCTCTGAATAGCAAAGACAGATTATATATTTGCTCGTGTCTGCAGCAAATTTACCAGACCATTTGGGGATTGTTTATTTGTTACATAAACATTTCATGAAGCCAGCCAGCCAGCCAGCCAGCCAGACAGCCAGACAGCCATACATACATACATACATACATACATACATACATACATACATACAT
>NC_056511.1:46652873-46678143 GCF_014905685.2 Nematolebias whitei
ACATACATACATACATACATACATACATACATACATACATACATACAGTAGGTGTCAGGAGTGTTGTTTCAGGAGCAGAACCCAGTGGTGCAGGCAGGACTCTGAGGTACGAGGAGTAAATTAAAATATTTTTAATGAACACAAAAACAAAATGCTGACGTGGCAGCTTGCTCACAGAACGTAGGAAAACTCATGAGATGATCAGGGACTCAGGGAAACCAGAAGACAAGACAAACACCTGATGATCACGGATGATGCCGCCGGCAATGAGTGACACAAAGACACAGACTTATATATACACACACACAGAGTGATAATCACAAACACCTGGGTGACACGAGGGTGGAAATAATCAGGACACTTAACAGGGAAACCAGGGAGTGTAAGGATGGGAACCCACCACCAGGGGGCACCATCCTTATAGTAGGTACATACATAGGTATATACGTACGTACGTACGTCCATCATACCTACAACACTCCTAATGCCTCTTCATATTGTTCTTGCTTTATCATCACCTGCTGCCGCAAACATAAAGGTAATATTGTTTTTTGTCTATGTTTGTGTGTGTATTATGCGCATATTTGCATGTTAGAAAAATATCATGAACCATGTGTCTTTTTTCTTGGAATGCTCAGAAATAAATTATTGGATGCGCCTCCATGATTTACTAACTAGAGCTGATACAATTCAAGAAAATTAGTCAGTTTTACAGATATTTAGCTAATATGGTGATTGATATGGTGAGAGCTGAGAGTCAACCACAATATATTATCTGAGCTCTAACACACTGCAAGGAAATCTTGAAATATTGCATACAATTGTACAAGGTTTAACCAAAATTGTTATAACTCCATATTCTCTAAACATGAGGCGGTTTAGGCTTAAATTCTGGTATGTAAGGTAGCAGGTGAAAGTCATCCCGTCAAAGAAGGAATTGTTTGTGCATTCAACACGTCTAGTAATAACTGAAAATTAACTTTATATTTTTTCATCACAGACTATGCTTTTCTTTATATTCCCACAAAAAAAGAACAATAACAACAAAAAAAGATGTTTAATTTAGCCTAATCTGGAATAGATAAATCTAACATTATTATGAAATACAAAATTGTCAACTACTTTTTGAAAATGGTTACAGTTTTCATGAAATGTGACACAGTGTAGACTTGAGTAGCAAAAAGTAATAATTGAGCATTCAAATATGATTTTAATATTGATTACAAATAACGCAGACAAAACTGTCAACTTTTTTTATGTTAATCACTCGCTTGATTCACTAAAGCCCCCAGTATATTCCTGCATACGTCCATACACATACGTACGCACATACGTACACGGAGGTACGAGCGTACCCCGCAGGGCATGTCCGTGCAAAGCTCAATTTTATGGCCGCATACGCGGTGTCGCACAATAAACTGCCCAGCGAGGGACTGTTTTGTATGTGACACCAATGTATTAAATTCCCCTTCTTCATCCTGATCTGGCCTTTTGTTTTTTGCCAAGAGGCAGTGATCTCTTCCTCCTCCGTTGATGCCATGACTGAAATGGTAAGAAATGGAGGAATTTGTCACGAGCGAATTAAACTCAGGTCCAGTGTGGCTGCGGGAGGGTCTGGAGATTTCCTGGTGGGCTGGTCTGATGTGTGGGCTGCAGGGCCAGCGCTCCCTGTTTTTTTTTTTTTTTTTTTAGATCTTTTTATTAACAACATATAAACACAGAACACCACTGCGGCTGAGGCTGCCAGGGCTCGTTTCTTTTTCTTTTTTCCAACCTGTCAATCAATCCAGTAGGCGTGTCAGCAAATGACCAATCGGTGACCTCAATTTGTCCCGAAGGTAAACACCCCTTGTCTGTGAAGCTGCTCTGCAGCTGCTCGGGGTGTACGCTGGAGTACGAAGTCTGAACCCTCTGCGTACAGTACACGTGTACGTACACGTGAACGGATGTACGTGGGAGTATACTGGGGCTTTATCAAGACAGCTGTGGCTCAGTGGTTAGAGCAGTCACCCTCCAGTGGGAGTGTTGGGTGTTAGATTCCACCAGCAGTCACATGCTGAAGTGTCCCTGGGCAAGACACGGAACCCCTCATTGCTTCTGATGTGTGTCCCTTCAGTGTCTGAATGTGATAAAGCTCTGATTAGTGTCTGCAGATTCAGATTATCTTTGTAGAGATGTAGTAGAGTGCTGTATGAATGTGTGTGTTTGGAGGTAAATGAGGCACAGATTGTGTTGTAAAGAGCTTTGCGTATCTCGATTAGATAGAAAGGAGCTATATAAGTACAGTCCATTTACAATTACTTATGCCTGTGGTTGAGATTGTTCCTCAAAACATATTCTGGGGACTAAAAGTGTGCAAGGTGTTTGTTAAAATTTTGCCATTAACCATTCTGACTTAACGCTGCCTGTCTGTTAGCAAAATATCTCAGAAACCGCTGAATGAATTTTCTTTCAGGAAATATTCTTTGGAAGGACCTCTACAAGTGAATAACTTTTACTGTAGACAAACACAATTCAAGATGGCTGCCGTGGCTAACTGACCTTACAAAAGCCCAAATTAGCTATAATTCTGTCAGTTTTTCAAATGTGCCAAAAAAATGTTGTTGTTGTAGTTGAAAACCATTCACACATGATTCAAGAGCCACTCATTGTGTAAGATCTTTGCTTAAAACTTTGGTGCACGAGGCATTGAAGCATACTACTTTTATTTCACCTCACATTTCCCCGAGGTAAAACCAACCCAGCACGTTGATGCACTGACCGTTACATCCTCCAGGTCTTTGCCCAGCTCTGTGGAAGCTGCCACTGCCTCACGCTCAGTGATCCATTTCTCTAGCTCCTCTACCTCCTTGTGAAGCTGGTAGAGCCAGTACTGTTGTTCCAGCTTGGCCTTTCTGTGCTCCACCATGTCTTTGAGTGACACATACAGCCGGTCTATGTGGGACTGCTGCTTTGTAATCTGCTCACTGTGGAAAATTAAGAGAAAGAAAGTGAAACAACCACAGGGAAAAGAAGAAACTAAAACAAAACCAACAAACAGTAAGTAGGTAATGCCTACTTGATCCTGCACAAAAATTACTATGAAAAAATAAATAAATAAAAACTAAAAAAGTTAAAGTGTAGGGTTCAAGCCCCACCTCTCCGGGTGTCCCAACTCCAGTAGACGCTGGCATTGCTGGGACAGCATGCCTACTGTCTCTGCATAGGTTTCCACTGTTTGTTCCAGAGTCAGGTGGGCCTTTAGTAGCTGCAGTGTACTTGCCTCATCCTGCGATAGTGTCACCCAAAAAGAGCAAAAATATAACGTATAAAAGGAAACAGTATACAAGCATCTAAGATATACGCTAAACACTAATAATGTAAAACAATTTGGTATATTAAACGGTTTATTAAACAGCAGCCTGAACTTCTAGGCTGGACTAGTGTAATTCTTTGTTATCTGGGTGTGTAAAAGTCTTCAGTTGATCAAAGATGATGCTGTTAGAGTTCTGATGAGAGTTGATAGGAGAGATCATATCTCTCCAGTTTCTCTCAGCTGACTGCCCGTCAATTTCAGAATAGAATTTAAACTCTTACTTTTAAAATATAAAGCTCTCAACAATCACGTTCCGTCTTGTTTTGAAGATTAACCGAGCACTGTTTTTCCAGACTGCAGGTTTACTTGTGGTTCCTAGAGTTTCTAACGGTAGACTGGGAGGCAGAGCTTTCAGTTATCAGGCTCCTCTCTTTTGGAACCAACACAGCTTCTGTCCGTGAGGCTGACACCTTGTCTACTTTTAAGACTTTCTAATTTGATAAATCCTACAGTACTGGTTGGCTTGGTTTCCTGTAGTGTGCTGTTATAGACGTCGACTGCTGGAGGACAAACGGACTACGTTTCCTCACGGTGTCACTGTATTTACTTGATCCACTCCACTTGTTTGTATTTGTAACTATATGTACCATTAACATCAGGTCTCTCTTGTGAATGGGTCCCCGAGGCTCAGTGGGATTAACCTGTCTAAATAAAGGTGGAATGACAAAACATGTGTTTTTCTTTTCCTTTCTACCTGGACCTGCCATTCTGTTTGTCCACGTCTCTTTCCTGTCCACACTGATCCCACCCAGTCCAGGCAGATGGCTGACCATCCTGAGACTGGTTCTGCTGAAAGTTTCTTGCTGTTAAATGGGAGTTTGCTTCTCAGGATTGAAGACTGCCAAAACTTTAAGATTTGATGCAATCTGCTGACTTCCTTAGGTAACTTTTACTGTTTGGTATTTTATAATATATGTAAATAACTAATTTACCTTAAAATTAGAAACAACTAGAATAACGATTGTAAATGGATTTAGATCTGGAACAAAATTATGATTTGTACTTGTTACTTGTTTGTGCAGTGCCCTGAGATGACTTTTTGCGAATCAGCAGTATATAAACAAACCACAAAGAATAAAATTCAATATAATAGAATAGCACAGAATAGAACATCAGAATTGTACATACTGTTCCTTTTTCTTCACTGGCCACATGGAGCTTCTGCCCTGATAGCCAGGACTCCACTTTAGCTGCCTCACTGTAGTACTGCTGAGCCTGTAGTGCAGCATCCAGCATCACAGATCTCCTTTCTGTCTCCAGCTGCAAAACCTCCCACAGCTGGCGCACATGCCCCGCCCCTTCACGCACAAAGTCCACCTCAGGAGTTCTCAGTGAGGCAATAATTCCAGCCCGGTCTAAAACCTCTTCAATTCGTGCTCGCCTCCCTGTCAGCTCTCGTTGAAGTGTCTGCAGGACAAATCAGAAAAAGTTCCAGGACAAGCACAGTTAGATCACCTTTCAGCTGACCATAGGCAGATGTCATCCTTAGTACTGACCTGGTTCTTTTTCAGATAGTGCTGTACACTCTGGAGGTTAGTTCCATAATCCTTGCAGGAGGCCAGGGGAAGCCGCTCTTGGATCCACAGCTTATGCACAGACATGCAGGTCATTACACTTTTTAAAATGAACATTTAAGAGTTCTACATCAAAGATTCGGCATGGGCACTGCAGCAAGGACAAGGTATTTTACTGTTTATCGCCCACCACAGGAAACAAAGGTGATAATGTTTTTGCCTGTTTGATTATGCGTTTGTAGTTTATGTCATGATCACATCCTCTGTCCCCTGCCTCGCTCACAGCCTTTCATGTCATGTTTTCTGCTCCTGTCATTAAGCCACACCCACTCTTCTCTCACAGATTAATTAGGGCTTATGTCCTACACCTGTTCCCCGCTCTATTTAAGATTCACTCTCACTCTAGTTCCCCGCCAGATTATTGTACTTTTCATGGTTCCTGATATCCAGCCATTCTTGATCATGCTTACTTCTTGTTTTGATCTTCTTGTCTCAACCTCACACCTGTCTTCTGGAAACCTGACCTGCCTGCTCCTTGCCTGTTATTGTATTGTCCTTCTGACCACATTACCGTCCTCCTCTTCTGATCCAACAACTACGATGCACAGATTCCCTTTTGGATTAATTATTGGAATTCTGACTACCTGTGCATGACCCCCTGCGTTTCTGAACCTTGTTCATGGATGACCCTTTCGACCAAACTCTCCTCAGCTCTGCCTTGCAGCTGCGTCTCACTCAGTGACGGTGACGTCATTCTGCCCCACTTCAACAGGTGGCCCCCACCTCGCCTGCTTGAAAGGCTCTAACGGGTGTGAGGACCTGGCACTACAGCTGGATCCTGACTCTTTCCAGCAGCTGCTAATCAACAAAACTGTATTCTTTGTTTTACACTCATGTCTGGCTTTATTCTGATTCCAAAACCCTGAACTCCTGACAGTTTAGGCAAATTAGCTAAGATTTATATGTTAGTATCATAAAGTATTATTTAATATATCCTCTGATATGAATATGGCATGGCAAAGTGAAAAACATCAATTCAAGGTTTGAAAACATGGCCACAAAATAATTTTAAATCAGATAAAGTCAGTGGGCGATATGCATTCCTTTAATTCTTTGTTTTCTGATTAATTTTAGTTAATACCCATATACCTATAAAATGTGTAACTGATCAACTAGCTAGTGCTAAACTGCATATTCATGATGAAATGCATGTAATAAAGATTGAAAAACTCACTATTTCATCTTCCAGATCCTGGGCTACTTGGTGCATCTCCTTGGAGGCCAGCAGGATGCGACGTCTCTCCTTCAGTGGCTCAATCAGTCGAACGATGCGGGTCTCCACTTCACCCAACTGCTCAGCGCCCTCTTTGTCACCTGCCATCAGGCCTCGCTGGGGTACGCTTAGCCCCTGCAAACTTCCTAACTCTCCCACATCCTTGTAAAAGTCCCCAATCTGAGATTCCATAGCCTGTGCCAAAAATATTGAAAGGTCATGTTGCAGCCACAGGATGGAGGAACAAACACATCGGCTGTTTTCTGGCAGAAAATTGAAGATCATGTAATGATTTAGCTTACTTTCAAAAAAAGCAAATGTTGCATTTTTGGATGTTGTGGATGACAACATGCATGGCTGACGTGCATGCACCACAGTGCTTAGGGCCATCAAAGTCCAATAAGATTAAAAAGACCGTGCCTGAAACACCAGCTGCATAAAGGCACTTCATTATGAGAGTTTATTACCTTTTAAGTAAAAATTTGGTTCTGTTTATATAAAGCAGTCCTTCTCAAATAGTGGGGCACGCCCCCCTGGGGGGGCCCGGAGCAATGCCAGTGGGGGGCGCATGTGACCCCGGGGAACATTTTGCGGCAGGGATTAGGTTATTTATTTATTTTTTTGGACTATTCTCGTTTTGTCAGGTGCGCTCGGCAACTCTCAGACTCACTAATAATAAAGTTATGAACATTATTTCTGTCTTGTCGTTTGGGAGCCGTGACTGAACCGTGTCGCTGTGACACCTCAGCTGGTGACGCTCTGGACGCTCGTCACCCACAGCACGCACGAGACAGAGAATAACGCGTTACCTGCCCCTCTTCCTCTTTTACATTAACAATATTTTTTAGTTTGTCAAAGCACAGTTTGTGTGTTTTTTAATACAGAAGTAATGTTTAACAGATGTTAGGACTCTATTCTTTGCTAACAGGTCCTCTGCTCTGGACGCTCGTCACCCACAGCACGCACGAGACAGAGAATAAAGCGTTACCTGCCCCTCTTTCCTCTTTCTTTCCTCTTCCTCTTTCATGTTGACATGTTTTAGTTTTGTCGATTGTCAAAGCACAAGTTTGATGTTTTTTAAGTTGTTGTAAAAACAGATGTTTAACAGATGTTAGGACTCTATTCTTTGCTAACAAAATATATTTTGTCATTAAACAACTTGTCAGTTTCTTCTCCTGTGAGCGCGTTCCCGTGGACCCCCCCATTCTTGAGCTCCTTGCAGCTTCTCTGCTGCTCTGAGTCCAGGTCCAGGTCCAGGTCCAGGTCCAGGTCCAGGTCCAGGTCCAGCTAAACATGGAGCAGGAGCTGAGAGCTGCAGGATCATGTTTCAAACTCGGCTTCAGAAATCTGTGCACTGCAGCACGTGCTCATTGTAGCCATTGATCCTGACTTCCTCATTTTGATTTAAAAAATCTGCACAAATTGTTTTATTCATTTTTGTTTTGTAGGTCAAAGTGTTTTTTTAACACCCCTGACTTAAAATGTTGCTGATCAATTTGAATTCATTTTTATTTATTGATTGTATTTAGTTTGATTGTTCAGTATCAAATGGTCAAAATGTTTACAGTTTGAATAAGGTTATATATTTTATAGTTTCAGGCAAATTTCTGTTACAGACTATAAAACAATCTAAAAAAGTTCAATCTGGTCCTCTGGACATTCAAAAAAACAAAACAAAGCAACAAAAAAATGTAGAAACGTTTCGTCTCTCATCCAAGAGACTTCCTCAGTCTGAGGTGCTGTATTCAGCTCAGTCTGAAGACTGAGGAAGTCTCTTGGATGAGAGACGAAACGTTTCTACATTTTTTTGTTGCTTTGTTTTGTTTTTTTGAATGTCCAGAGGACCAGATTGAACTTTTTTAGATTTTTCTACCTGGATTATTGAGCATGCATCAGGATACTATAAAACAATGTTAATAATCTTTGTTTAAGTTGATCTTTATTTCTTTCTTTATTTAATGTTAATAAGGACACAATGTTATGCAGAGGTGTATTTATAACAATTTTTAGACAAATTATACTATTTACAGTCGCGGCAGAGAGTTGGGGGGGGGGGGTGCAAAATGTTTACTTCTTCCTTGGGGAGGGGTTAACAGCAAATAATTGAGAAGCACTGATACATGGGCATGTTCACCACAAACTCCTTTCTGGTGCAGTTTTAGAAAGCCCTTTATGATACTTTACAATGATGTCAAATGCCAGGAACAGCAGCTGGACGTGGCAAAGAACAGCCAGATGAGAGGCAAGCTGCTCCCCCCCCGGACAGGGTGCTGCTCCTTTACAAGTTCAAGTCATGTAGGTTTGTTGTCATTTCACCACAAGTGGTACACAAGACGGAATGAAATGGTGTATGCAGCTTCCAGTTACATTCAACAATAGTACAAATATAAAGTGTAAAAAGGAACAGTAAACTAGAGAAAAATAGCATTTCCTGTGAAAATGCCGTGTGAGTGCTTGTTGCTGAAGAATGTGCTGAAGGTGGGAGGTGTAGATGTCTGTGATGTGGGGACACTGACTTGGTAAGAAAAACATTTTAGATCTAAAACTGTGTCACATGTCGGACAAACAGAAATACCTACAATATTAAGTGACTCAAACACTATAGACTAAACAGTGGCAGTAAAAAAGACGGTAACTCTTTACAATAAGGTACACGAAATTTGATTAACTACTATGGAACGTCTCAGGAATGAATCAAGAACAAATCAGGAATTAATAGGTAGTTAACCAGTACTTACTGGGGAACACACAGCCACGCCCTATTAGAGAACTACTGGTTAGTTACCTGGTAAATGGAGGAACTAATCAAGAACTAATGGGTAGTAGTTACTAAGGAAACTAAAGAGGAACGAATCAGGAGCTGTGACCTCACATGGAGAATTTATCCTCTGTTTCTGTGGTAACAAACCAGTAGTCCCCCAATTAGGCTTGGCTGTGTGTTCCCCAGTAAGTACTGGTGAACTACCCATTAGCTCCTGATTTATTCCTGAGGCGTTCCCTAGTAGTTAAGCAAATTTTGTGCACCTTATTGTAAAGTGTTACCAAAAAGACAAATACATGTCAAAATTGTCTTGTGTTTTTTTCAAAGTATTTTTTTACAGACATACTCATAAAAAAAAAAAAAAAAAACTAGACTGATGAGAAAAACAAAGTTCACCCTCTTCCAGTTTTTGGGTTTTACACATCAGGAAATATAAAAATAATCTGGACTTTTATTACAAAAATGACTTCAGATTTAGGGAAAACATCCTTTTTAATTTTATGTTTTTAATTATGTATTAAATAGAAACTAAGCCAAAATGGAAAATGTGTGAGACAAGCACTGGTTCCAGTCCCTGATCTAGCAGCTTGCAGGACCTCCTTGGCAGCAGGAACTTACACCAGTGGTTTCCTGTAGACCTTCAGCTGGCTTTCACATGATTTCTTGTTTTTCAGTGTTGCTTCAGTTCACTGCAGTCCATACATTTGTCCCTGCACAGCTCTCGTAGGGTCCCACCACACATTTCAGTCAGGTTCTGGACTTTGACCGGACCCTTACAACACCATGATTCTGTTCTGTCGGAGCCGTTCTGTTGTTTAGGATCGTTGTTTCATCATGACCTAGCTTGGCCAAGCTTCAGCTGTTAAACAGATGGTCTCACATTTGACACTAGGATTCTTTGGTCTACAGAGGAGCTCACGGTCAACTCAAGGACTGCAAGGAGTCCAAACCACAAGTCCTGATGTTGATAAGCTGTTTGGATATCTCACAACATGGTGCTATGCATTATGGGTAAACATGTCTACTTTGTCCTGATGCATGCGCAGCATGTCTGCTTTGGTTTCATTTTGTTCCAGAAGTCTTGTTGTTCTTTCCGATGAAACTTTACAAACCTAAGTCGTGCTTCCATGTTGTTTTTAGACAGCCTTTCTGCTGCAACCTTTAGTCTGTAACGTGCTAACTGAGGCCTTTGTGATCTAATATGGAGCTCATCTCTCTGACTGTGAAGATTACACAGTCTGACCTTTGGGTGAAGACTGGCTGCACTCCTAAATGTTTCCCACATGCTAATAAACTTTCTCTCTGTAGGATGACGGACTCCAGAATGTTTAGAAATGGAAATCTATCCTAGATTGAAGGACAACCACAAGGGTTTTCTAAAGTCATTGCTGATGTCTTTCCATCTTGGCGTTGCGTTAACACACATCAGTATGCTGTAGCATCAAATTCAGCATTGGTCTCACTGATAATGTTTAGTTGTTCAGTACATTTGATTATCAGTTCCCGGCTGATACTGAACCTCTGAATTCCTGTGGACGCAGCAAAGATGAACTTAGTTTTTACTCACAGCTCTACCAGTTTTTGTTCAACCTTTAACAAATACCAACATGCTGGAATGTGATGTGTGGGTAAATGAACTGCCCTTATCTAACACTCTCTATCTTATCAAGATACTCAAAGCTCTTTCTCTACAAAGAATAATCAGAGCTTTATCACATTCATGCACCGATGGGACACACATCGGAGGCAATGAGGGGTCAGTGTCCTGCCCAGAGACACTTCAGCATGTGGCTGCTGGTGGAATCAAACCCCCAACTTTTGCAATGGAGGACGACCGCTCTAACCACTCAGCCACAGCCACCCCAATATTAGAAATAATAATTTAAAACCTGGTAAAGACCAGATTATTGTCATTACGCTCTGATGTGAAAAAACTATCATAAATGAAAGATGATGGACTTTATCCTGATGCATGCTGGACATGCTGGACATGCTGGACATGCTGGACCTGATGGACATGCTGGACCTGATGGACATGCTGGACCTGATGGACATGCTGGACCTGATGGACATGCTGGACCTGATGGATGATGGACTTTCATTTCTTCATGACTGTAGTTCCCCAGAGTAACAATGAAGACTGTTTTTAAAATTTCAGCTTCCTGAAGTAGGCACTACCTACATCATTTCAGTTTTTGTAAGATCGCATCAAAAGAAGAGACATAGTCAATTGTTTTTTTTGTTCTTTTGGAGTAACCCTGGAGGTTTTTAAGACTCACCTGGAATTTCTGGAGCTGTTCATTAAAGGTGGGCAGATGGTGTGCCTGCTCGAGCTGCGGTGGCTGCTGCTCCAAATGGGACAGCTGACTGTCAAGGTCTGAATAGCTCTTGACTGCTGGCTCGGGCTTGTTATTTTCAAAAAGCTGGCGGGCCTTAGCCTTTGTTGTGGTCTCCAGGTCGGACCAGCACTCCCTGATCTCCTCCAGCTTTTGCTGCACGACCGAACGTAGCTCCGGCTTCTCCTGGATCAGCTCTTGACCCTCCTGGATGAAGGAAAAGAGCACACTGGTTACATACTTGGCACATACCAAGTACATACAAGTTAAGTACTAGTACATACAGTATACTAGGTAAGTATATAGTGCAGGGCCATATTGTGGATTCTTACGTAAACATCAGGATTTGAATGACTGTCATGTGAGTGTTTGAGTTTGTTCTCCTCACATGATGTCAGGTTCTGCCTTAAGGCCAAGCTCTGATGTTCCACAAACCAGAAAACTATGAACTGCACAACCGGATCTGTGAACTCACTACCATTTTAGATTTAAACACTGTAGCATCTTTTGCAGTTATTGAAGTGATTTTTATTATTACTACCTCTTATATTTTATCAACAGTATTTCTAACAGAACCCATCCCAGGTAAAGCTTTGTCTACAGTACAATAAAATATATCCTGATGCATGCTCAATAAAAGAAATAAAATATGTTGTTATGCAACAACGTTCTGCCTTTCAGGACGGAGAGCTGAGACGATCACAGATACTGCTCAGAAGGAAACGGGCTCAAATCCGTTGTCTGCCCAAAGTAGTTTGGTGCGACAGATGTCCGTCCTGAGGTGGGAGCTCCCTGCCTGCACTGAAGCCGGTGCACGGAGCAACACTTGGCCCCGGGCCGAACTAAAAATCATGCATGGTATGACTAGGAACCCCCATCATGAGCCTTGGCTGTGCATTTCTCCTCCTCTTCTCTTAATTATTGTGCTCTTATATGGCAGGAGTTAAATAAAAGCTTGCAGCATTGTTTTTTGTGCAAAGTCAGCATTTTGTAGGAACAAAATAAGGACAGGAAGGAGAGTGGATAGTTTTTCATCCGTGACAGAATTTAGAGAGTTTAACATACAGTGTGATTACTGGTTACACAAAATAATGATGCATTTGTTTTCATCCTCATAAATATGTTTCTCTGTTATACAATAGTGTGAGATGAAGGCCGTCCTCTACGAGCTGCTTGTCTCTCAGTTCTCATCCAGCTGGACCTACACTCCATCTTATGGCTCTCATAATGCAGCACTGCATCCCTTCTGTTGGCACAGCGCTCTGCTTAACTGCTGCTAGTGCTCACTTTCTGAACAGCCCTCTCTCACTCCTATCTTTCCTCCACCTTTGCTTTCCCTCCCATAATGCAGAACCAGCAGAAAAGCAGGCTCTCATTCTCTCCTGCTTCTCTTCGGCTTCACTGACACACAGGGTGAGGCAGAGGAGGGGGCTCAGAGAAGAGAGGGGGGAAGCAGACGAAACGAACACAAAGAGGCAAGAAATGGAAGAAAAGGGGTTTATGGAAAAGGACTGAGGCTCTGGTGCTATGACCTGCTTATAGTTAGAAACAAAGGGCATTTGTGAAGAGCCTTTTTGGAACACAGTGAAGACAGACGTAGTGCAGTGTTTTAAAGAAGAGCCCAGATTTATCATGGCAGCCACGTGCAGACAAATTCTGTTTTTGCCATGCTGACACAGATTAACTAAGCCGTAGGTGAGATGAAAGCTTTTATTTTTTAAATAAAATATGAACAAGATAATTTCACACACATTCCCTTAACACTTTTGTCCACCTATTTTGTAGTGTTAAATTATTTAACAGTTTTCTGTATGCTGTGTCTTCTTCAAACCCAAATACCAGATTTTCCACAAGATGTACAAGTTACAACACAGTTAAATCAAAGTATCTACTTTGTAATTAAGGTATGGAGGCCAATAATCATGTCCACATTTCTTTCAGTACAAGCAGTGCATGCTAGTTTCTGATTTCACTACATGTCGTGATAAGCTTGAGTAAAAAAGTAAATGATCATTTGCAAAAAATACTAAACATTCCTGCAGCATTTGTGTCCATGGAGCCAGCTCTAAAAGTTTGAAGTTTTCATTGCAGATCCATCTGAAACAACGCAACATGTTACGTCATGCCTACTTTTGCAACAAGCTAAGCTCAACAGTTTTCAACCAGTTCAGAACGTGACACCTACATAACAAAAACAGATAAACACCTTCTCTACTCTGTCAATCCTTTGCCACAAATTTAAAAAGCACCAATTTTCTCAGTACAACTATCACATTTTATCTTTAAAGTATGTCATTAAGAATAAGAGTTACTGGGAGAGATCATCTCTCTCCAGTTTTAGTTTCTCTCCATTGGCTCCCTGTCAAGTCCAGAACTGAATTCAAAATCTTACTTCTAACCTACAAAGCTCTCAACAACCTAGCTCCATCTTATATTACAGATCTTATTGTTCCATATTTTCCTAACAGAGCACTTCTCTCTCAGACTGCAGGTTTACTTGTGGTTCCTAGAGTTTCCAGCAGCAGAATGGGAGGAAGATCTTTCAGTTCTCAGGCTCCTCTCTTGTGGAACCAACTTCCAGTTTCTGTCCATGAGGTTGACACATTGTCCAGTTTGAAGACTGGGATTAAGAATCTCCTTTATGAAAAATCCTATAGTTAGGGTCGGCTTGGGTTTCCTGATCTGTCCCTTAGTTCTGCTGCTTTAGGCTTAGACTGCTGGAGGACAAACTGACATTTCCTCTGTCTGTTGCTTTTTTATTTGCTCTACTATGTAATACATGTTTGCATTTTGTATTTATTTCTATCTTTAACACGTTTGTTCCCATAGAAACCACACCTGGACCTGTGTCCGTCTCTCTTTCCCAACTTGTCAAGGCAGAATTTGTGTGTTGCATAATTATTCCTTCCTGTAAATATACCAATCAAACCAGTCATTAATAGGCCCCTAATTAAGAATAATTATATCTATGATGGGTGTATGTAATCTTCTGACAACTTTTTTAATTCGTTCTGAAAATGTTTTTTTGTTTGAACATTACTTGCTTGGATGGCACAGTTACAAAAACAAAGTCTTCTTCTGATGGATTTTAAGGACACCCATGTTGCACAACAGGGAGGTGTTCAGTCGATGAGAAATTACCTTGGTTTTTTCAACAAACTAGTTCTGGTGCTAAGCCAGACCCAAGTTTGCTCAACACCAGCCTTTTCTGATTTTACTACTGTAGTCTCGTGGTCTGACAGAAAACTCTTGGTGCTAAAATGGTACCAAGTCATTGCTGGGTCGGAGTACAGTACCGTCTTTGTATGTGGTGCTGAAGGGCAGGTTTATGAAGACCAACAACCAACTGATGTGAGTTTACAAACACCAAGATAGGTTTACTACCACTCTGCTTGAATTAGGACAAAATAGTTTGCTACAGTGTAAAAAGAAGTTGAACAAGCAGTGCAGCATCCTACGTGTCTTTTATCGACAGTTTGTGTGTTTTTTATGTCATTAAAAGATGTAGCACATCACACCTTCCTTTACAATCAGAGTTTTCTTTGAATTACTAAACAAGGTTCAAAGCACTTTTTATAAATATTTTCAGCTCTTTTAATACCACCACCTGGTATTTATGGATCCTGTTTGAAATCTTTGTAACTGTTGTTTTTAACAGTGATTGTAACTAAGATCAAATGTGCCAGTCAGCACAATGTTCACGTGCACCATCTGGAACTCTAAACAGCATTAGCAAAACAGACACTTAACATTGAGACATCTGTCTGAACTTTGCCGTCAATGGCAAAGTTTTAATCTTGTGAGATCAGACAGCTTGAAGAACCTGTTTGGGGTGATGCTCAGTGATTATCACACCAAAATTTAGGTCAATATCTGTAAATTTGGTCAAGGATAGCTATTTTTGCATTCAATAAAATTGATTGCTTGATTGATTGATTTTAACATCTTACCTCCACATCAATCTGGTTTCAGGAAACAACACAGCACAACCACTGCCTCACTGAAGGTTCTTAATGACGTTGTTGAAGCACTGGATGCTAAGGATTATTGTGCTGCACTTTTCTTAGACCTGTCTAAAGATTCTGACACTGTGGATCAGAACATCTTGTGTCATAAACTCTCAGAAACTGGTTTCTCAGAACACACCATTGGTTGGTTCTCTAACTATCTTTCAGACCGGAGGCAATGTGTTCAACATAATGGTACTTCCTCCAGTTATTTAACAGTCAACAATGGTGTACCACAAGGCTCAGTCTTAGGACCCACCCTCTTTACAATCTACATACATAATGTAGGTAAAAACATCCCTAATGCATCCATACATTTCTATGCTGATGATACAGTTGTTTATTGTCGAGCTAAAACAGTTGCTAAGGCTTTCCAGCTTTTGAATTCTGCATTCAACATCATCCAGACAGATTTGTTTCACCTCAAACTTGTCCTAAATGCTGACAAAACCAAAGGGATGCTTTTTTCAAACAGGAAGTTGGTCCAAGCAGTTCTTCCTCCGATTTTATCCTCAAATGGTGTCCCCATTGAGTTTGTTGATTCCTATAAATATTTGAGTATCTTGGTCGACTCACATCTCTCTTTTAAGCTCCATGTGGAAAACTTGGTAAAGAAACTGAAAGTTAAACTGGGTTTCTTTTTCAGAAACAAATCCTGTCTAACCCTGAATGTTAGGAAACACCTTGTATCTGTGACTTTCCTTCCCTCCATTGATTACGGTGACATTATTTACATGAACGCTCCTACAAGAACCCTGCAGATGTTGGATGCTGTAGATGTTGGATGCTGCAGATGTTGGATGCTGTAGATGTTGGATGCTGCAGATGTTGGATGCTGTAGATGTTGGATGCTGCAGATGTTGGATGCTGTCTATCATGGTGCACTAAGATTCATAACTGGCTGTAACTACCGTACCCACCACTGCACCCAGTATTCACTGGTTAACTGGTCATCATTAACTTCACACAGACTCTCCCACTGGTACATTTTCATCTTTAAATCACTTCTTGGTCTGCTGCCTTCATACATCTCCTCCTACATGTCTCTGTGTGAGTGCAGCTACGGAGTGCGCTCTCAGGACATCATTACCTGCAGTGTTCCCTCAGTGAGGACTGAACTAGACAAAAGGACCTTCTCCTATTCCGCTCCTGTTTCCTGGAATATCTTGTAAAAAGATTTGAAGCTCTCGACCTTTGACCTCTCTAAGTGTCTTTAAGAATCTGTTGGACTCCTGGCAGGGTCCAATGCAGACACGTTCCTGTTTTTAGTTTTCTACATTCGCCTTAGAATCTAGCTGTTTTTTTTTGTTTTTTTGTTTTTTGTTTTGTTACCTTTTCCTTTTAGCCATCCTATTTGTAAAAAAAAAATTAAAAAAAATAAAAAACCTGCAGTATGACTTTTTATAACTGTTTATTGTTGTTGCTGTTGTCCATTGTTGTCATCATTCTTTGTTGAAATCAGGTCTCTCTTGTAAATGAGTCCTCGAGGCTCAATGGGATTTACCTGTATAAATAAAGGTTGATTGATTGATTGATTACGTAGTTGTGGCAGCCATCCAAAATAGGGTTGACTCCAATAGGTCTTTAAGATTGCAGATGAACATTCAGTGATTACATTCTGAGAGTTTACAACACATTCTTTGAAAGCACCCCCCCCCCCCCACACACACACACAGATGTTTGTCTTTCTATCTTTACAGGGACTTCACATTGACTTCCATACATTTTTCATTCATTCCTATAGCCTAACCCTGACCCTGACCCCAAACTTAACCATTACCAGTACATAACTAACCCTAAACCTAACACATCCTCAATTCACACCTTGTTCCTAACCCCTAACCCACCAACAGCACTTGTTAGTGATTATTAATCTCACTGTATTTCGGTACGATAATAAAACTTATTCTGATTCTGATTATGGGGCCCGGGGTTTGGGCCCCATAAGTCATGACCTACGTGCACATATGTCCATATGTCATGTCGTCAGTAGGGATGCACGATCCACTTTTTTACTTCCGATCCGATACCTAGAACTGAATATCGACCGATACCGATCCAGTTCCGATATCATGATCATCAATGATTTTATATGAGGCTGTAATAATCTGCTCTCAAGTACAATTTGTACAAATATATTCATGCATGTCCAAAAAGGCAACTTGAGGTAAGTTTTATTAATGTTGGATAAGTTTTAAAGTTAGAATTAAATTCTAACACAAAACATGTTTCTTTTTATTCCTAGTTTTAAAGTGGATATTAAAGTGATTAATTTAAGTGATTGTTTAAAGTTATTTTATATTTTTTTAAATAAGGGGCAGATATAATAATTATTTTTCTTCTTCCTGCACTCTTTTCATTCAATGTTTTCTTTTTGATTATTTTTAAAAATTTTGTTTCATTTAAATGAATAAATAAATTAGTTAAATAAAATGTTAAATGGCTTCAAACACCTGTTAAGTTCATGGCATAAACCAACAGACATGTTGCTGTTTTTAGTATTTTATTTATTTATTTTTATTTAGCCTTTATTTATACAGGTTAGTCTCATTGAGCCACGAGAACTCATTTTCAAGAGAGACCTGTTTAGGGAGCACATGGTGGGGGTTAAGGGCCTTGCTCATGGGCCCAGGGTGGGGCGAATGAGGGTGGGGGCAAGTGTGGGTGTTTCACCTACCCCACCCACAATTTTGATGTTGTCGGGGCCGGGGCGTGAACCGGCGATCTTCGGATCACAAGCCCACCTCTCTAACCTCTGCGCCACCACTCCCCCTATTTTACATCACTTTATAATGTAGCTGTTTTTGTTTTTAATATAATTTTCAAATCATGTTTTTTTTTTATGATTGTCTCCTGTTGTACTGATAAATATCTCTGGAGGGTAAACTAGATCTTGGCTGCAAGTATCAAACTGTGAAATCCTTCATTTTCTACAACTGATAGTGGTTGATCATTAATTATGAAGTTTATCAACTTCTCGTTAAACATTAGAGCTCCGTGGTTTCAGCGACGTCTTCTTCTTGTTCAGTCCGAAGCAGGCAGTCTGAGTTCGGTCAGCCGCGCTCAGTCTGTCCCTCCTCAGAGACGGGCAGACTGAGCGGGGCAGATTGGACGCTGCTGGCCGAGGTCGAGCTGCTTGTTTCAGGTTGAGCAAAGAGCAGCGCCCCGCTGAAGCCCCGGAGCTCGAAGGTCCAACATAAAACTAACTTTACCGTGGTTTAATGTGGCTCTGTGGCTCTGCAGACAGTGCACGTTGCTGTCTTGTTTTGTGGTGTTCAGTGTAAAATACTTCCACACAGCGACATGTTATTGTTGGCTGTACTTTATATGTTACCTGTCTAAAACAGGGCTCTCTTAAAAATGAGACCTCATGACAGTGAGACTAACCTGTATAAAATAAAGGTTGAATTAATAAGGAGCAGCTGGTCCTCACAATATAGTTTGTGTTGGAAAAATGGGCCTTACAAGGTAACTACCCCCCCCCCCCCCCCACACACACACACAAATAAATTCACAAATAAATAAAATATATACATTATAAAAATTTGTTTCGTAGTCCCTGAATATCATTACTGTAAAATGTTTCTGTTCAGTGTCCTGATATAACTTCTGTTGTGATTTGGTGCTGTATAAATAAAATGAATTGAATTGAATTAATAATACGTCCTGTACTTCAAGTCCTAACTGTGTATATGACAGTGACGTGTGGTGAGCCTTGTGACAGGCCAGGCACTGTCTGGAATCGATGCTCACATATATGAATCCAAAATAGAAGCTTATATTTCAACTTAGCCTTTTTGTCTTTGTCTTCTTTTTTCTTCCTGTCTCTAATACCTTCTATTTGACTGAAAATCTAGTTTAGAAAAATCCTCTAGTTTTGAGATGTGATCTTCCATTTTGTCTAAACAAATTTAAACGAGTGTACTGTTTGCTTCCCCCCCCCCCCCCCCCCGCCCCTCTGCGTAACAGAAGAACGCACAGCGACTGCAACGCCTGCTTCATGGTCCATATGGGGCCTCCTATCGATGCAGCAAGATACTTTCTGCCTCACCCCTGTGTATTTTCAGCGGGCATCATAACCGATTAGAAAGAAGTAATATGTTACACACATTCATTCAATATATTAAACAGACTGTAGAACATCAGCATGTGTAGCACATGTGTAATCAAACATGTATGTTGGAGATATAAAGAGAGACAGCAATGGGCATGTTCCAACCCCTAATTCATATATTGTATATGACACAGCGCCCCCTGAGGTGAACCAGAGCACTACACTGCCTCGCCCGAGTCACACCGCATTTACTCGATGTTTGAACAGGCAATACTCCGTGATGTTGACCACTGAAGTGTTGAAATAATTTAGAAAACAGTTTTATAGAACATTCATGTGGTCAAATGTATTTTCTCTTATCATTTAGTATTTTACTTGTTATGATCACAGGTGCGGCACTGCCTGACCTGCCTCCCCTGACTGCACATTACTGGTTTATGACAAATAGCATAAGATGACACAGTGTTATTTTGAGGGATTTGTCAAAATTGCAATAAAATCTGTAATTTCTCAACATTAGATGATCTTAGTTTAAAACTCGAGTGATATGCATTCCTTTCACTTAATGCTAGGCCATTAATTTTGTTTAAAATCTGTGTGATGATTTGAATCTGCAAATTGGGCTCAGCCTTGAAGACAGTTTTTTTTTTTGTGCTGAGCCTAAAGTTGAGGTGAGACTTCAAATGAGGTCAGTTTAGAGTCTTCTCGCTGTAACAGAGACACATCCAGAGATCCCTACATGCACAAAATGACCTGGAGCTTTGTGAATGGCTCCATGTGCTAATTACTGGGCAAAAGCAGATGTACAGACAGGAAGACCCACTCCTCCCTCCTCCCACTCAAATAAGGTGTTGATACATGTTGTTATATAGTGCGTTTAAAATGGGGGGGATGAGGCGGCAACCAGCACAGACCCACCCCCTCCCCAGAGAGCAGGCAGTGCCCGTTCACCTCCCCAACCCTTGCCCAAAACCCTAAATGTCAACATGCTACATATGAGAGTGGGCACAGGTCCCGGAGGTGAGAATGATTACACATCCCACCACCTATATTCCACCGTGTGCCCACTCAAGACCCTATATATGCATGTGTCATGGAATATTATATGTGAGTGTCTAGGTTGTTTAATAAAATTGGGGTCCAGGTCTCCACAAACCATGGAGATGGAGGATCATAGCTCAGTAGTGCACCTGAACCCCAAGGCCCTGCTTGAGTGGTGATGTGATGGAGTGGACGGAGGAAGACGTTGGGATGGGGAGGAACAACTGAGGTAGCAATGCCCTCCCAGGGGGTCAGCTCCCCCACTGATCCCAATAGGCACCCCATTCTCCAAGATCCACCAGGGGAGGGAGGCTCCAGTACATCCATCCAGGAGCAGGAGACAGCCGCACCACCAGGGACCCAGGCCACGGACCGGCACATGGCCCTGAGGACTGACCAGAACCAGGGAAAGCGACCCCCCCCCCCCCCCTCGAGATCGTCCAGACCCCCCAACCCAATACCCAGCTCAACACCCAGCCCTCCGACCAAAGAAGCCACCAAACTCCAGCAGCGTCAATCAGCCAGGAATGCCCGAACAGCTGCAGATGGCGCACCATGACGACCGAGAGCACACCCCCACCTCCACAAAAGGACTGACCAGTCCACCACAGCAACACCCACAATGACAGTACCCCATGCAAGGTAGGGCACCGCCTAACATGCCCAAACACCCCCGGGCCAACTGTGCAGAGCCACCTGAGCGAGAGCCCCCAATACACCCCCCACCCACAGCCCAGACCCCCAGCCAAGCACCAGACTGCGGCCACAGCCAGGCAAGAAGACACCCAGGCTGAATCCACCCGTCCCCTACCATGGCCCATCCCCCCCACGCACGTACCAAATGTATCTCCCCCCCCCCCCCCCCCCCCCCATGGTAGAGGCCTCAAAGCCCACCAGCGCACCAAGGGCCCCCAGGCCAGGGCCAGGCACCAGCGCATGCATCGGCCCAAGACCCCGACAACATTCCCGCCATGACCCGAGACCCCTGGGTCAATCCGGGACCCCAGCCCGGGAGCGACACTCCCCCAGAACCCCAAACCACCCCAAACCCACCCAGGAGCAGCCAGGCCACCAGGCCAGCAACCAGCGCCCGCCAGTACAGACCGCCCAGAAGCCTGCATGCAGCCAGCAGAGGTCAATGCCCAGAACCACCAAAGCCATTTCCCCAGTTGAGCGCCATTGCCCTCAGCCCCGATACCCCCCCACATCAACAACAATGCCCCACGTGACAAAATCAAAGGTTTTTACCCACCTCCACTACGAGTTGGAGCCAATCAAAGAAGCCCAGAGTGATTGGTTTGATGTGGAGGTACAGGCTATCTCAAGACTGATGTACTCCAACAAAAGGTCTTTATACTGTTTAATACTAAGAGCATTTTTATTTTTCCAGTTCATGAGTATAGTTTTTTTTTATATACATAAAGCAGTAAAAATCATGTGAATTGACTTTGTCTCCAAGGTGACATCATCTAAGTGACCCAATAAGCAAACTGATGGAGAGAGTGGAATATTACATCTCAGACACTTTGATAAGTCTTCACATATCCGGCACCAAAACCTCTGAACAGGTGGACAGAACCAAAATGCGTGGATGTAATTGTCAGGAATATTGTTTGTACACTGTGAGCAAACATTAGATGATGCGAAACCCATCCTGAACATCCGTTGACCTGTGTAGTGTACTCTATGAAGGATTTTGTATTGTATTAATTGTAAATTGGGGTTTTTAATCATCTTAGAAGTTCTTAGACATATCTGAGACCAGAAGTTTTGGTCAAAGTTGACTGACAAGTCTGTCTCCCATTTTACAATGGGAAGGGATATTGATCCATCTATTTTACTGAGTGTCCGGTAAACCTTAGATAGTAATTTGGGAGGGTTAAGATTTAGGAATTCTAATACACTTGTTGACATTTCAATCCTAGTGTTATTAAGGTTAAATTTATTTTTGTTATAGATTTAATTTGTTGATATTCTAAAAGTTTATTCTCATCAATCCCATATTGTGTTATTAATCTGTTAAATGGGATATAGTTTACGTCCTCATATATATGTTCCAAATATTCAATTCCTTTACACCTCCAACCTGGGAAGTTTATCATCTTATTCTGTTGTAGGATGTCAGGGTTGTTCCAGATGGGTGTACGTTTACATGGGATTAGTGAAGACTCTGTCATTTTAAGAAACTCCCACCAAGCTGTCAGAGAGGAGCTGATATTGATGCTTTTAAAGCATTCCTGTCGTTTTATGTTTGAGCTAATGAATGGAAGGTCCGAGATCATTATATTATTGCAAAGTGTCTGTTCTACGTCTAGCCAGGGTTCATCAAGGGGTGTGTGTTTTATCCATTTTGAGATGTATTCTAGCCTGTTGGCTAGAAAATAATAATAAAAGTTGGGTAGCTCTAGTCCTCCTTTATCTTTGGTCTTCTGTGATGTTTTTAGTTTAATATGTGGGGGTTTATCTTTCCAGAGAAATTTAGAGATGGAGGAGTCCAGGGATCTAAACCAGTCAGGTGATGGTTTATTTGGGATCATTGAGAATAGATAGTTTATTTTAGGCAAAACCATCATTTTTATTGAAGCAATTCTTCCTATTAGAGACAAGGGTAGAGATTTCCATCTAGCAAGATCATCCTCAGTTTTCTTTAAAAGTGGGATGTGGTTTAGTTCTGTTAAATCTGCCAGTCTAGGAGAGACTTTGATACCCAAGTACGTAATATTCCCTGACTGCAGTTGTGTAGTAAGTGAATTGTTGAAATAGCAATTAATTGGTAGAACTGTGGATTTTATCCAGTTTATAGAGTAATCTGAAACTTTTGAGAAGGAGTTTATCAGTCCAATAACCTGAGAGATGGAGGTTTGTGAATGCCGGAGGAAGAGCAGCACATCATCAGCATATAGACTGATTTTGTGCTCTCTGTTCTTGCATTTTATGCCTTTAATATCTGTAGTTTGCCTGATTGCTGCGGCTAGCGGTTCGATGAAAACAGCAAACAGTGAGGGGGAGAGTGGACATCCCTGCCTCGTGCCCCTTTGCAGAAGAACGCTAGCAGATATTTGATTATTTGTCCTAATGCATGCTGATGGGGAAGCATATAATATTTTCAACCAGTTTATGAAATAATTTCCAAAACCAAATTTATGCAAGGTTGCAAATAAAAATTTCCAGTTAACTCTATCGAAGGCTTTTTCTGCATCTAGAGAGAATATTGCAGTTTCAATATTTTTACTGTAAGAATAATCAATTAAATTAAATAATCTGCGTGAATTTGTGGATGAATGTCTCCCTTTTATAAAACCAGTTTGGTCTGGATGTATTATGAGTTATTGTAGTGGACTAGGCCTACGTCGAAACTAAGTCTAAGGTCAAAACTCTTGACCTTTAGAACCTTGTGGGACAGAAGCTGTCATTTCATGTATTTGAATCCATAAATACAGGTTCACCCATCCTGAGACTTTCTTTCTTGAAGATTCAAGTGAAAAGAACACTCTCTTTTTATTATCATTACTATCTTACAAATGTTGATAATCAAAGTGTCTTAGTTCAAACCATTTTAGATGTTGCAGTGAACTAATCAATTTTATTAACTGAGTAATGATTTTTATTCTCATGCAAAAGTTAGAACTCATGTTAAAAGCTGTTGCAGAGTAATTATGCATTTTTCTGATTTCTGCTTTTGAATGAGCAAGTGTGTGCGTTTACAAGGTTACAGTCAAACGAAAAACAAGTTGTTATGTTAAAACTGTCATGTTTTAGAATCCTCTCAGACGTAAATAGAGATGTTTTGCACCTGTTTCTTAAACACGCCACAACAAAACCCTCTCGGTCTGTGAGAACATTTCTGACCTGTCTCATAACAATTCTCGCTGTCTCTAACCTATTACGTCACAAAAACACACCCCTTCTGGTCGTTTCTGACCAATGAAAAATCCCAAAAAGTGAACCGGGAAAGAGTCTTTAAAATGTCAGTACTTCCTGGTCTACACAGACTCACGGAGTTACAGACTCACAGAGTTGGAGAGTTGTCAGACTTCTAGAGTTCTGGAGTTCTGATGGAGTGCTGTTGGAGTTCCTGACATGACAACAAAGCTCTTCCGAGTTCCATGGGATTATAACATTTTCCACTGAGGTGAATGTGTGTCGAACAGAGCCTCGCCACTACTTCTGACGAGCTACAGCCATTCTAAGGAGACGCTGGACCGGTAGCGTTAACGGAACACCATATCTGCTGATTATCATCAGAGAGGTAATGGGTCAAGTTTCCTACCAAGCGTACCGAGGCGAGCTGGGCTTCTGATGGAGAGTGTCGGTTCTGGTGAACACTTAATTTCCCTCACATACCATCTTAACTCCCTCTAAACTTCTTCCCATCTTTAAACTTTTCTATCAAGTAGAAATTCTTCCAGATATTTAGAAATGTCTGTGTAAAATGCTCACCCACATTCATGTGGGCAAAAGATCATAGTTGTACAGTTTTCATAAATGTCTTTGGTGCAGCAACGGAAAAATCATGGCCGTATGATTTTTCCTGGTTGATTGCTTTGTTGTTATTTTCATAATTTGCCAAATTAATGTACATGTTTGATGTTAAATTTGATTCTGTAAATAAATGACCGCATTCATTTTGATGGGTCAAATCTAAATGACGTCTCACGTTTGCATTTCCTTAAATTCAATGCACGTTTTATTCAGTCCAGAAAAATGAGGAACCCGCGTTAAATGATGAATATATCCCAGCATCTGTTCATCTACAACTGGTGGCCCGTCACGTGCTCATAAATGGACTGTAACTCGTGTGCTAATTGATTTTCATGTTGGCATGTGTTGTAAAATAACAGTTGAAGCCGTGCGTCTTTACGCAGCGCAATTGGAGCTGCGCGCTTGTGTTACGCTGGCGATGTTTTAAAAGCTGAAATTGTGTCATTG
>NC_056511.1:46678243-46682226 GCF_014905685.2 Nematolebias whitei
CTGTCTGATGTTGGGGGGCAGGATGAAGGGAGGTGGTCTGCCTGATGTTGGGGGGCAGGTTGAAGGGAGGTGTCCTGCCTGATGTTGGGGGGCAGGTTGTTCCAGAGTTTGGGGCCCATGACTGAAAAAGTCCGATCTCCTCTGAGCTTCTTGTTTTAGGAACAACCAAAAGCAGCTGATCAGATGATCTCAGGGCCCGAGAGGGAACGTAAGGTTCCAGGAGCTCAGAGAGGTGAAGGGGTGCGAGGTCATTTAGGCATTTAGGACCACTTAAAAAATGTGAATTCCATCCATCCATTATCTTTACCCGCTTCTTCCATTTTGGGTCACGGGGGTCGCTGGTGCCCATGTCCAGCAATCACTGTGCGAGGGGCGGGGGACACCCTGGACGGGTCTCCAGTCCATCACAGGGACACATAGAGACAAACGAGACAAACAACCATTCACTCTCTCTCTCACACCTAGGGACAATTTAGAGTTACCAATCAGCCTAACATGCATGTTTTTGGTCTGTGGGAGGAAACTGGAGTACCTGGAGAAAACCCACACATGCACGGAGAGAACATGCAAACTCCACCCAGAAGGCCCCTGGACCGGGGTTTGAACCAGGGACCTGCTCGCTGAGAGGCAGCAGCTCTACCAGTTGCGCCACCGTGCTGCCCAAAATATGAATTTCAAAGAAGACAATTGGACCGAGAAGATTCAATATCAAGCCATAATGAGGATGAGTCATTTTTAAACCAATGGAACATTATTTGTATATGTACTGCCAACTGGTAGTACCTTATGTTAGGCATGTCTACACCTCCATCAAGACCTTGTCCTGCAATTTAGACATTTTCAATCTAGGCTTCCTTTTACTCCTTTTGGGACATTTGTCAACAAAGGGATCAGTTGCACAATTGAAATCGTCTGCCACAATCAAGTTATCAGAGGTCAAATCCACAAACTCAGAGAATGTTTTGAGAAGAAAATCAGAGTGATAACCTGGAGGGCAATATAAGTTCAGAAAATGAAATATTTTGTCCAAAAAGTGTCCCAGTGACCCCAATGAAATGACCTTGGGTGTCTTTAACACATTCTGTAACAGTAAAAGGTATTTCTTTGGTATCAAAATCGCGACACCTCTAGCATAAGATGAGTAAGCTGTAGCAAAAATCTGGCCCACCCAACCCTTACGATATGTACTTAGATCTTCATTCTCAAAAGGTGTTTCCTGAAGAAATGCAACAGAAATCTCTGCTCGCTTTAAGAATGAAAAAAAAAAAAACGCTTTCCTCTTTGCAGTCTTCTTCAGCCCTCTAACATTCCAGGAGCAAAACTTAATGTTAACATTAGACCTATCCATGTGATAAAAATGTAATGGAGTGTGGTGGCCAGCAAGCTATTAAGAAGAAAGTAGAGAAAAAAGGGGAAAGAAAAGCAGAGCTGTCTGACTGCCAGTTATAAGTTAATGGTTCAAAAATACCCACATACTGAGCTACATACAAAACATTTATACAAATACACACAAAACACACACACACATAAAACAAAAAACAGTAATAATGAGGGGTTTTTCCCTACTAGCGGAGGGATTACAATCTTACAGTCTACTTCTGTTGTCGAGCAACACCTGTGGATTACATAGTTAACTGCCGCACCGCTTGGCCGAATGTATATACATGATCCATTAAAATAGCATTACTTAAAGAAAGAGGGTACGCACTAGGCAGACAGTAAAAGTCTAATAAGTTAGTCTTTAAGCAAACTTATAAAGTCACCAACCTCCGCTGGAGTGGAGACTCTTCTTCGAACAATTAAGTGACATCTGAAGAATAGCTGGATAAAGCAAACCATCAGGGATCCCACGCTCTTCTAGTTGACGTTTCACCACATCCAATGCCTTGCGCTTCTTGATGATAGATGAGGAAAAGTCATTCTAGAAAGAAATCCAGGATCCATCAAAAACAAGTGTTCTGTCCCCTCCAGCACGACGTACAGCCTCCATTACTAGTTGTTTATCCTGGACTGCGTGGAAGCGTAACAACAGTGGTTGTGGTCATTTATTGTGGCCCGATAGAGGGGTCAAAACGCGATGCAGTCTCTCCAGCTTAATATGTCCATTCTCAGTAGAAAGTTGAAGAACTTGAGGGAGCCACAATTCAAAGAACTTAACCGGCTGATCTGTCTCTTTGCCCTGGGACAGATCAAGAAGTTGAATATTGAGACATTTGCTGTAGTTTTCAGCCATATCCGCTTTTTCGGACAAGACAGCAACCTGTTTCTCCAGTAGTTCAATCTTCCTAGCATACATCATCACTGAGTTTTCTGGTGCTAGTATCCTAGCCTCTGCTTCGTCTAGCCGGGCTTCGGCTGCTTTGATGTCTTTGTTGTGTTGGCGAACAGTTTCGGCAACAGGACTGAGCGTGTCGTCAATCACTTTGATAATATTAGCAGTCATAGCTTCAAAAGCCTTCGCCATGGCCAGGTCGAGGGCATCCAAAACATCAGATCTCTGCATCCGGTCACCATCTTGAAGAGAGCCACCGGCCGCTGCTGGGGCCTCTTTTTTTTAATCTCTTATCTTCTGTTGTCTGACCATTTTATCAAAAGAATGTGGCCAAAAAGTTTCCAGGGATATAACCTGTACTAGCCCTGGAGAAATCAGAACAGAGCTTGCAGGATTATATGCACTCAGCTCAATTCCATAGCCCCCCCCCCCCCCAAAAAAAAAAAAATTTGTTTTAGACATTTTTATGGCGATATCAAGGCAATTCCACAACCCTATTCCTGAATTACAATGCAGTGCTCCTTCAGACTAGTTCTAAATGGAGGTTTTACTTTACTTTAACTTATTAATTTGGAACCAAGTTTGTATTTTTTATGAATTCTGCTTGTATCATTTCTAACATTTTCTGGTATCATCTGCAAATAAAGCACATTTCAAAAGCCCTGACACATCAACTACATCATTCACATACAAAATAAACAACATTGGTTCCAACACGGAGCCCTGAGGGATTCCACATGCACAACATAAAATCCAGATCTTATATCATTTACCTGTACAAACCGTTTCTTATTGTTCAAATAACTGGATACCCACTGTAGTGCGAATCCTCTAATGCTTATTTATTCAGTTTTTAAGGAGAACGGTGTGGTCAATGGAGTCGAAGTCCTTTTTTAAATCAACAAAAACACAACACTGGTTTCGATCAACAGCAGTTGTTATCTCTTCTATTAGTTCCTTGAGAGACATTGATGTTGAATTATTTGCTCTAAACCCACATAGACTATTACTTATAATATTCTGTTTATCTATGACTCGATCTAATCTGGTTACAAATAATTTCTCTAATATTTTTGAAAATTGTGTCAACAAGGATATTGGTCTGTAATTAGTCAACACACATTTCTCACTGTTCTTATAAAGAGGAACTATCTTTGCTGTTTTCAGATTTTCTGGAAATATTCCTGTTGAAAATGATAAATTACATGTATATATATTTAAATGGTTCAATAACGTAACTCATTATATCCTTTACAATTATCATGTCCATCCAGTCTTTTGATCTTTTATCTGTAAGATATTTTACAATACTCAGTTTTTCTTCTTTATCAGTGTCTCAGAGAAAAATGCTGTTGGTCCGACCCCTGACTCACATCATTATTAACATTTGGTATTTTAGCTGCAAGACTTGGACCAACATTCACATAATATTCAATGAATTAATTTACCATTTCATTTTGATCATATATTTTCTCGTCATCTTTTATAAAATACTGTGAAATACCTGATCGTACTTTATGATTTTTCAAAACACTATTCATTGCTCCCCATGTTACTTTAATATCACTCTTACTTTTGTTTAGTAAGTCACTATAATATTCCTTCTTATGTTTCTTATAATCCATACCAGCTTGTTTTTATACTTCTTGTATCTCTCTTCTGCTTTTTTTGTTCTAAATTTAAAGAAACATGAGTGTTTTTTGTTCTAAAT
>NC_056511.1:46682236-46684880 GCF_014905685.2 Nematolebias whitei
AAAGAAACATGAGTGTTTTTTGTTCTAAATTTAAAGAAACATGAGTGCAAGTAATTTGTTTTTACAAGCATTTTTTAACCCTTTCGTCGTCCATGGTTTGTCAACAACATTTCTCAACACAGTTTTTTAATACAGTTCTTTTCATACAGAGTTCCTAAGATATTCATAAACACATCATAGGCTGTTAACATCATCAACATAAACATTCTTCCAATTTTGTTTTTTCAAATCATCTTTCAATTTATCCAAAGCATTTTTTTGATGTATTTATAAATTTTCCTCTTCACTGTAGCTACTTTTTTACTGCATTGGTCATTTTTACAAATTGCAAAAACTGACAAATGATCACTTATATCAGTCATCAATATCCCACTCATCACCTCTGCATCTCTTACATTAGTAATGGTAAAAGGACTGTACTTACTGTAAATAGCACCTTTCTATCTTATCAAGACACTCAAAGTGCTTTACACAACAATCTGTGCCTCATTGACCCATTCATACAGCTCTATACTAGATCTCTACAAAGATAATTGAACAAATCATTCTAAAGAGACTAATCAGATCTTTAGATCACATTCATGCACTGATGGACACACATCAGAGGCTATGAGGGGTTCAGGTTCTTGTCCAGGGACACTTCGCATGTGACTGCTGGTGGATTTGAACCCCCAACTCTTGCAATGGAGGACGACTGCTCTAACCACTCAGCCACAGCCACCCCAACAGTAAAAATATTATCAATCACTGTAGCAGTGTATGTTGTAATTCTTGTTGGTTTACGTATTAATGGATAAAGACTCAAACTATGCATTGAATTAATAAATGTACAAATATTAGTCGAGTCAGTTTGATTTCCCAAATCAATATTAAAGTCCCCCAGAAAAAAACAACAACAAAAAATTTAACTCCTTTCAAAGAGCTTCATGATTTTATCGAGCCAATTACTATTCAATAAATAGTTCTATATTTGAACCTGGTGATCCACAGACACGACGAATTTTTATATTTTTAGAGTTCTCATTTAATATCTCAACTGTAATTATTTCCATCAACAACTATTGACATCTTGTCCTTAATTTTGCATTTAATTTCTGTATTAATAAGTAAAGCAACTGCCCCACCTTTTTATTACTTCTATTCATATGATATAATCCATATCCTTCTATTTGAAAGTTATTTATATTTTCATCATTTAACCAGGTTTCTGTAACTGCTATTATATAAGTTTTATTACGTTCAACTGTTTTAAACAGTCTGTAATTTTAGATAAACTTGCATTTATACTTCTACTAAAATGAATGTATATGTACTAATGACATGTGCACAACTTGTATACTGTCTAATGTGGCCCTTGGGAATGTTAAGCATTAATATTAATAATTTTGCACATGCAAATCTGTAATGAGCCTGAAAGTGGCTAGACCCCACTGTGGTGCCTGCAGCCAGGCTCTTTAGTCAGATGGTCGGGACACAATATGGGGATTCTGTTGACGACGCTCCTTTGTTTTGTAGGTCTCCGCTCAGATTACAGGTAAACTGAAGCAGCTGCCAGAGGTGAGGGCGTGCCAGGTCAACATCACCAATCCAGCTACCCTGCAGAGGCTCATGCACTCCTTCGAGCATGCCCTTCAACTGCTAGTTGCACAGGCAAGTGAAAGAACTGCGAGCACAAAGATACCAGTCACTGTGGTGACTTTATAAGCTGCTTACCATCACCCACCACCAATGGCAAAGAAGGAGCGATAATGTTTTTCCTGTTTCATTGTGTGTGCATGTTTATTGTACTATACTTTTTTAATCTCATGAATCACTGAAAAAAGGAAACTTACTGTAAGTAATCATTGGGTTGACGTCTACATCTTATTAACTTTTAAAGGCAACTTGATACAGAGACAAACTATGACAGTAAGAGCTGGGCTTCAGCTGGGTTATAATATTGCAGGCACCAGCTAAATGCTAACATTGTAAATTCTAGAAAGTCACATTTCCATTAAATCACTTTACTCTCAATCTTACAAATCACAATCTGGACCATATGTTCTTTCCCCCTCTTTAAACACCAGGTACATCTTACTTATGTAATTTCAAATATAACTTGTGCTAAGTTTTTTGCAAACACCAATGCCCCTTTTCCATTAGTACCTGTAGTACTGGTACAGCAAGGCTCCATTCTACTCGGTACGGTACACGTTGTGTTTCCATTATGCTTCCAGTACTGGTTCCAGTGGGCGGGGTTCAAATTGACGTCACCACCTCTCACCAGCTGGTGGCGGTGAGATGGTGAAACTGTTTTCAGTACAGGATGAGAATTTATTTTCAAGTTGTGTGTGTGTATATATACACACACACATATACACATATATATATACATACACATATATATATGTGTATGTATGTATGTATGTAGGGCAGCACGGTGGTGCAACTGGTAGAGCTGCTGCCTCTCAGCAAGCAGGTCCCTGGTTCAAACCCCGGTCCAGGGGTCTTTCTGGGTGGAGTTTGCATGTTCTCTCCGTGCATGCGTGGGTTTTCTCCGGGTGCTCCAGTTTCCTCCCACAGACCAAAAACATGCATGTTAGACTGATTGGTAACTCTAAATTGTCCCTAGGTGTGAGTGAGAGAGTGAATGGTTGTTTGTCTC
>NC_056511.1:46684980-46690552 GCF_014905685.2 Nematolebias whitei
TTTTTGCACCGAAAATGAACCGAACTGAGCCCTGCTTGAAACTGAACCGAACCGAACTGAAATGTGATTTTAGCGCACCGTCACTCCAATATTTCGAACCCAAAGATTGTAACTATTTTATGCACAGTCAGTGCTTCTACCTAAAATTTGATCTTTACGCTCACGCTCCCCGTCTTGGTTCCTGTTTCTGGAGTACTTTTATGGCAGGGTTACAGTGCTACACAGTCCCGGCACAGCTAATGTGGTGGATGAGCGTAGTTTGGGGATCACGTGGTGTCGGTAGTGATGTGAACATCACCTGTTTGCTCACCTGGTGATTTTTGTTAATGAGTGGGTGACGGGGGAAGTCTACATTTTTGCTGAGCGCTTTATGCCTTTTAATTCTTGCCTTCAATCTCTGCTGGAAGCTGTGGATTGTACGCTGCTCTGGAATATGTTTTGCCTTGGAATATCAAGACGCCAATAAAGGAATCTTAACAGCAGCTTGGACTGATGTCTTGAACAACGCGCGCATCAACAATAATTTCCCGTACGGAGCTGCTCGTGACTCAGTTTGTTTGACACCAGTACTCACTGCAGCATTTAGGTCAATATTTGTTCCCGTGTGGATGAAAACATTTCTTGAAATGGTGCCTTGTTTTACAAACTACAAACAATAAAAAAGAGAGTTCGTGTGTGAGCAAGGCTGTACGCTACATTAAGTGTCTGCCAACAAAATCAAGAAGAGTCTTTATACCTGACCAGCAGGAATCTTCTTCCGCATGTTCTCCCAGTAGACTTCATTGTCTTCTTCGTTGGTGTAGTGTAGCAGCCACTCTGCAAAGTCTTCGCTTCTCATGGTGTCCATGCCTTTGGAGAACTGCAGGAACTCCATTTCTTGAACCTCAGCCTGCAAGTCCTCCATGAAGCTGACCGGAGATTGGCAGAGATTTAAGAGTGACATTCAGAGTGGTAGTAGCTGACAGTCACCCCTAACCAACAGACTGACCAAAATCTGTGGTTGAAACTTTCAAATACAAATGTGTCACATCTAACAAGTGAGGTCCTCTGGACATATGTAAAAAAATAATTCATTTGAAAAAGTTGTTTCTTTTTTTTTTTTTACAAATTAGTTTGTAATTATTATTTTTTATTAATTAGTCTTTTTTTAATCCGTGCAGAGAATCTGACTTGTTAGATTTTTCTACCTGGATAAGGTAAAGAGTATTACATGCATCAGGAAATGGGTCAAATCTTCTCAGACTTGGAAATGTTCCATCAGAATTGCTAAAAATGTTCTAAGTCCACCGTTTGGTTGGACACTGTAGAAAAACAAATGAAACAAAGACAACTTTGTCATTTTATAACAAATAAAGCGAACACAATGAAGTGAAACTTCGAGTCTCTTGTCTCGTGATGGACATTGGGCAGCTGCACATTTTGGAAGTTCTTGGTACTCTAAAAACTTAATAATAACCAAACTTCTACAAAAATCACATCCCTCCTACAAGTCAATCCTCAGTTAATCACACCTTCTCTTTTTCTCCATTCTCAGTCAGTGAGGTCAATAAACTGTTAAAAGATCTTGATCCTAAAAAATCTGCAGGTCCAGATGAACTTCCACCTTATTTCTTAAGGCTGGCTGCTCATATCATCACAGTCCCTGTGACCCACATCTTCAATCTCTCCATAAGACAAAACTCCATCCAGACACTTGAAAACAGCCTTTGTTCTTCCTTTGCTGAAGGGAGGAGACCCCCCCTCACTGAACAACTATGGACCAATCTCTAAACTCTGCATTTTAGCCAAGGTTCTAGAAAAACTGATAAACTCTCAAATCAAAAATGACCTGGACTCATTTAACATCTTACCTCCACATCAATCTGGTTTCAGGAAACAACACAGCACAACCACTGCTTCACTGAAGGTTCTTAATGACGTTGTTGAAGCACTGGATGCTAAGGATTATTGTGCTGCACTTTTCTTAGACCTGTCTAAAGATTCTGACACTGTGGATCAGAACATCTTGTGTCATAAACTCTCAGAAACTGGTTTCTCAGAACACACCATTGGTTGGTTCTCTAACTATCTCTCAGACCGGAGGCAATGTGTTCAACATAATGGTACTTCCTCCAGTTATTTAACAGTCAACAATGGTGTACCACAAGGCTCAGTCTTAGGACCCACCCTCTTTACAATCTACATACATAATGTAGGTAAAAACATCCCTGATGCATCCATACATTTCTATGCTGACGACACAGTTGTTTATTGTCGAGCTAAAACTGTTGCTAAGGCTTTCTAGCTTTTGAAATCTGCATTCAACATCATCCAGACTGATTTGTTTCGCCTCAAACTTGTCCTAAATGCCAACAAAACCAAAGGGATGCTTTTTTCAAATAGGAAGTTGGTCCCAGCAGTTCTTCCTCTGATTTTATCCTCAAATGGTGTCCCCATTGAGTTTGTTGATTCCTATAAATATTTGGGTATCTTGGTCGACTCACATCTCTCTTTTAAGCTCCATGTGGAAAACTTGATAAAGAAACTGAAAGTTAAACTGGGTTTCTTTTTCAGAAACAGATCCTGTCTAACTCTGAATGTTAGGAAACACCTTGTATCTGTGACTTTCCTTCCCTCAATTGATTACGGTGACATTATTTACATGAACGCTCCTACAAGAACCCTGCAGATGTTGGATGCTGTAGATGTTGGATGCTGCAGATGTTGGATGCTGTCTATCACGGTGCACTAAGACTCAGAACTGGCTGTGATTATCGTACCCACCACTGTACCCAGTATTCACTGGTTAACTGGTCACCATTAACTTCACGCAGACTCTCCCACTGGTACATCTTCATCTTTAAATCACTTCCTGGTCTGCTGCCTTCATACATCTCCTCCTACATGTCTCTGTGTGAGTGCAGCTACGGAGTGCGCTCTCAGGACATCATTACCTGCAGTGTTCCCTCAGTGAGGACTGAACTAGACAAAAGGACCTTCTCCTACTCCGCTCCTGTTTCCTGGAATATCTTGTAAAAACATCTAAAGCTCTCGACCTTTGACCTCTCTAAGTGTCTTTAAGAATCTGTTGGACTCGTGGCAGGGACCAATGCAGACATGTTCCTGTTTTTAGTTTCTACATTCATCTTAGAATCTAGCTGTTTTTTTGTTACCTTTTTTTAGCCATCATATTTGTTTTAAAAAAAACTGGAGTATGACTTTTTATAACTGTCCATTGTGTCTTCATTCTTTGTTGAAATCAGGTCTCTCTTGTAAATGAGTCCTCGAGGCTCAATGGGATTTACTGTCTAAATAAAGGTTGAAATAAATAAAAAACCTGAACGGTCCATGTAACATTAAACGTTCTGTTTAGATGGCAGGAGCTGAAACAGCCTGTAAGCAGAGGTCTTTCCAACACTGGCTTCTTTCTTTTGCATTTTTCCATAAAATAAACTCTAGAGGACAGTGAGACCCCGATAACATAAAACTGCTGCTACAGCTGGAAGCCCAGAAAAAACAAAAAGGACATTTTATAAAAAATAAAACTGAATTTGTAAGAAATTAAACTGATGTCAAAGTACTATATTTAAAAAGAGGAAGGTGTATAAAAGCGGTTCGTTTACCGGAGGAAGTCCTGATACTGCAGCTTCTGGTCTCCATTCTTGCCAAAGAAGTAAGTCTGCAGCGTCGTGTTCACACCCTCACCTTCATCTGCTGCTTTCTGTCATCACCAGGAAATGCCTGTTACTATATACAGAACTTTTACATTCAGCTCATACACAAAGAAGAACACTAACCTCTGAAGTGTCTTTAGGAAGTCTCACTTTACTTTTGCCAATGATTTTCTTGAGCTTTATTGTAAAACAAAAAAGAAAAGAGGAAAGAACTTTTCAGGTTTTCTTTCATGAAGTGAACCAACAGAACGGACTGGCTCAGGAGTCATGGCTTTTTTTATTTAACTCATGCTCCAGGGCGGCACGATGGAGAAGTTGGTAGAGCTGTTGCCACCCAGCGAGAAGGTCGCTGGTTCAAATCCCAGCCAGAGGGCCTTTCTGGGTGGAGTGTGCATGTTCTCTCCGTGCTGCGTGGGTTTCCTCCCACAGACCAAAAACATGCATGTTAGGCTGATTGGTGACTCTAAATTGTCTCTAGGGTGAGAGAGAGAGTGAATGGTTGTCTCGTCTGTCTCCATGTGTCCCTGTGATGGACTGGAGACCTGTCCAGGGTAAACCGGTCGTCCTCAGGCTGGCTCAGTGAGTAGTAAGCGGGCAACATTTGATGATTCTGAACAGATGGTTGATATGATACTGTGAATGTAGTTCTCGATTGATGGCAGGTGTAAAGCCATGCTGCGTGGGAACTCAACAGCAGGGTTTGAAACACGTCAAGGGACTACTGAAGACCACAGGTCCTGTTGGCAGGTGTGAGACTCATGGTCTTCCAGACAAAAGACCAAATGTTTCTTCCAAAAAGAAACTGTCCAGATGACTTGATTGAACTTTGTGTCAAACAGCAGTCATTAATCCCACCCCTGTTCTTGTTGTGGTGGAGGAAATAAAAGCTGTGTATTTACTTCCACTTGCACAATTATAAAAATAAATAACCCCGATTCTAACAAAGTTGGACAATGTATGAAAATGTAAATATAAACTTAACGGATTTGCAGTTCTCAAACCCAAATTTGATTCACAGTAGAACCAAGTAAACCAGGGGCATCAGAAGTATCCGTAATGTGGGGGGGGGGGGCACAATGATGTGTGTAGGTGTGTGTGAGCGTGCACGTGTGAGCGCACGTAAATAAAGGTGTTCACTAGTGAACTAAAAAGCAACATTTCTCCTAGATCTCCTTTAATTCCACACATTTAAAACATGTTTCTCACCAAGTTTGTGTAAATTCATCTGTGGTTTAAAGACATTTTAACTTTAATACACTTTAACACAGAGCGTCAGGTCGACACTATTTGTCTTTATAGAGAAATAAAAACCATCACTGGACTTTTTTACTTGTGTTCAACACTCCTCATGTAAATGATGTTTGTCATGAAGCTTGAGGACAGTAAGGTGTGGGGGTTTAAACACATTTCTACTTTAATGCACCTGAACACACAGAGTCTCTTCCACCTGCAGCGTCTCACAGTTACTGCTGAGATAAGATGCTATACATATACATACAAACATACATATACACATACATACATACATATATACATACATACAAACATACATATATATACATACAAACATACATATATACATACATACAAACATACATATATACATACATACAAACATACATATATATATATACAAACATACATACAAACATACATATATACATACAAACATACATATATACATACATACAAACATACATATATATACATACAAACATACATATATATACATACAAACATACATATATATATATATACAAACATACATATATACATACAAACATACATATATACATACAAACATACATATATATATATATACATACATACAAACATACATATATATACATACAAACATACATATATACAAACATACATATATATGTATACATACATACATACAAACATACATATATATA
>NC_056511.1:46690652-46690983 GCF_014905685.2 Nematolebias whitei
AAACATACATATATATACATACAAACATACATACATATACATACATAAACATACAAACATACATATACATACAAACATACATATATATATACATACAAACATACATATATATATATATATATACATACATACAAACATACATATATATATATACATACATGCATACAAACATACATACATACATACAAACATACATATATAAATACATACATGCATACAAACATACATACATACATACAAACATACATATATATATACATATATACATACAAACATACATATATATACAAACATACATACATATACATATATACATACAAACATACATACA
>NC_056511.1:46690993-46692510 GCF_014905685.2 Nematolebias whitei
CATATACATATATACATACAAACATACATACATATACATATATACATGCAAACATACATACATATACATATATACATACATATACATACATACATATACACATACAAACATACATATATATATATACAAACATACATATATATACATATATACATACAAACATACATATATATACATATATACATACAAACATACATATATACATACAAACATACATACATATATATATACATACAAACATACATACATATGGGGAGTGGTGGCGCAGAGGTTAGAGAGGTGGGCTTGTGATCCGAAGATCGCCGGTTCACGCCCCGGCCCCGACAACATCAAAAATTGTGGGTGGGGTAGGTGAAACACCCACACTTGCCCCCACCCTCATTCGCCCCACTCTGGGCCCATGAGCAAGGCCCTTAACCCCCACCATGTGCTCCCTAAACAGGTCTCTCTTGAAAATGAGTTCTCGTGGCTCAATGAGACTAACCTGGATAAATAAAGGCTAAATGAAAAAAAAAAATATATATATATATATACATATATACATACAAACATACATATATATACATATATACATACAAACATACATATATATACATATATACATACAAACATACATATATATATACATATATACATACAAACATACATATATATATATATACATATATATATACAAACATACATATATACATACAAACATACATATATATACATATATACATACAAACGTATATATACATATATACATACATATATATACATATTTACATACAAACATACATATATATATATATATACATACATATATACATAAAAACATACAAACCAGATTCCATAAAAGTTGTGACACTAAACAAATTGTGAATAAAAACTGAATGCAATGATGTGGAGGTGCCAACATCTAATATTTTATTCAGAATAGAACACAAATCACAGATCAAAAGTTTAAACTGAGAGAATGTATCATTTTAAGGGAAAAATCTGTTGTTTCCAAATTTCATGGCGTCAACAAATCCCAAAAAAGTTGGGACAAGTCCATTTTTCCCACTGTGTGGCATCCCCCCTTCTTCTTACAACACTCAACAGACGTCTGGGGACAGAGGAGACCAGTTTCTCCAGTTTAGAAATAGGAATGCTCTCCCATTCATGTCTAATACAGGCCTCTAACTGTTCAATCGTCTTGGGCCTTCTTTGTCCTACCTTCCTCTTTATGATGCACCAAATGTTCTCTATAGGTGAAAGATCTGGACTGCAGGCTGGCCATTTCAGTACCTGGATCCTTCTCCTACGTAGCCATGATGTTGTGATTGCTGCAGAATGTGGTCTGGCATTATGGTGTTGAAAAATGCAGGGTCTTCCCTGAAAGAGATGACGTCTAGATGGGAGCATATGTTGTTCTAGAACCTGAACATAGTTCTCTGCATTAATGGTGCCTTTCCAGACATGCAAGCTGCCCATGCCACAAGCACTCATGCAACCCCATACCATCAGTGATGCAGGCTTCTGAACGGAGCGTG
>NC_056511.1:46692610-46694670 GCF_014905685.2 Nematolebias whitei
ACAGGCTCTAGAGCAATGTGGATATCCTAACTGGGCCTTCCTGAAAGCAGAGAAGAAACCCAAACAGGACTCCAGTCAGCCATCAGGTGAAAAGGAGGAACCCAGACCCAGACCAGTGGTCATTCCGTATGTTGAGGGAGTATCAGAGAAACTGAGACGTTTATTTTCTAAACATAACGTCCCAGTGGCTTTTAAACCCCAAAATACATTAAAGACTGGTTCATCCCAAAGATCCAGTCCCCCGGCACAAAGAGTAATATTGTGTATGTTGTTCAATGTCAGGAGGTTGATCAGTCTTACATGGGGGATGATTTTTCACATGATTACTTCCTCTGATTTTGGATGTTGTACATCTAAAAGGCTTTTTACTCAAAACTTTTTTACTTTTGGATGTTTGTTATGATGCGTAACCATAACAACAAGGTGGATTTCTACAGCTGGAAGCTGCTGATTAACATTGCAAAAACTCAAATATTATCTCAGTTAAAGCCCCAAATCCCAAATGAGTTGAAAAGGAGGTGCCATGGATGCATTTTCATCTACGTGGAGGTGTTGCTCAAGCGCCTGACCGCCGAGATCTTGGAGGTGGCGGGAAACGCAGCTCGTGACAGTGGGAGGACTGATATCGTCCCCTGGCACCTAGAGATTTGTCTGCGACGATGAGGGGCTAAGCAGGCTGCTGGGAGGAGTGGCCATTGCTGGGAAAAGAGCTCTGCCCAGCATTCAAGTTGTCCTGCTGCTCAAGAGGACTGAGAGGTCTGCTGGGTCTGGGTGGACGGATTGGCATCTGCAGCCAGTTTCTTCAGATCCACTGTGGGACTGACCCCTACAAGAGATCCTTCCTGTCCACAGCCATCAGCATCTAAAACAACTCTACTGAAACCAGGATGAGCTACATCAACAATTAATTTCCCTTTGGGATTAATAAAGTATTTTTGAATTGAATTGAATTGCATACCGTGAGAACCGATCAACAGAGGATGCTATCTCGTCTGTGGTCCACACTGTGCTCACAGTGGAAGGACTCCTACGTCCGTATGCTCTTTGTGGACTTCACGTCTGCCTTCAATACCATGATCCCAAAAAACACTGATGGACAAACTATTCATACCAGGACTAAGCCCCTCCATTTGCAACTGGGTACTAGACTTCTTAACAAACAGACCTCAGTCTGTGAGGATCCACATCTTCTCTTCCTCTACCATAACCCTCAGCACTGGCTCTCCTCAGGGATGTGTGCTGAGCCCTCTCCTGTTCATTTTGCTCACGTATGATTGTGCACCGACCCATGATGAAGAAAACCTATAAAATTTTAAATATAGATGTTTTTCTAGAATCTGGTTCATCAAAGATTTAATATATATATATATATATATATATATATATAGAAAGAATGTGCTGATCAGCTCTGTGAGGTGCTGGCAGACATCTTTAACACCTCACTTACCCTGGAGACAGTTCCCACCTGCCTGAAGACTGCCACCATCATCCCAGTCCCAAAAAGCTCTACAGTGACTGACTGGTCTGAATGACTATCAGCCAGTGGCCCTCACCCCGATAGTCGCTAAATGCTTCGAAAAACTGGTCATGACTCGCATCAAAACAACCATCAACATCAACGAGGACCCTCATCAGTATGCATACCGTGAGAACCGATCAACAGAGGATGCAATCTCCTCTGTGGTCCACACTGCTCTCAACCACCTGGAGCAGAAAAACTCTTACGTCCGTATGCTCTTTGTGGACTTCACATCTGCCTTCAACACCATGATCCTCCAAACCCTGATGGACAAACTATCCACACTAGGACTAAGCCCCTCCATTTGCAACTGGGTACTAGACTTCTTAACAAACAGACCACAGTTAGTGAGGATCCACAACTTCTCCTCCTCCACCATAACCCTCAGCATTGGCTCTCCTCAGGGATGTGTGTTGAGCCCCTCCTGCTTACTCTGCTCACGTATGATTGTGCAGCTCTCCAGGCAGCATCCAGGCTGTCACATTGTAAAGTTTGCAGATGATACAGCGGTGGTGGGATGCATCACAAACAATGATGAGTC
>NC_056511.1:46694770-46696636 GCF_014905685.2 Nematolebias whitei
TAAATAATTAACAGGAAGACCCAACTCCTCCCTCCTCCCAGTCAAATAAGGTGTTGATGCATGTCGTTATATAGTGCGTTTAAAATGGGGGGGATGAGGCAGTGACCAGCACAGACCCATCCCCTCCACAGAGAGCAGGCAGTGCCCGTTCACCTCCCCAACCCTTGCCCAGAACCCCAAATGTCTACATGCTACATACGAGAGTGGGCACAGGTCCCAGAGGTGAGAATGATTACACTTTTTTTTTTCTCTTTCCGCAGGTCTAGAGTCAGACTTCAATGATGTTGACTTGTGTTCTCTTTATCTCTCTCTCTCCTCTATTCCTCTCTCCTTCTTTACATTTTAACTATTCTCTAACTTTTCTGCTTTGTTATCTTCTTTGTTTTCCGTCCCTGTGTCCATTACATCTGGAACAAACCCAAAGCATATTCTAATAAAATTTAATTTATATATCAAGTGGAGCATTAAGGCCAGCCATGATGCTCTGCTGGTGAAAGTAAATCTATTGGGCATCACTTTGACACTCACACAATAATTCTAAGTGTCACAATGTCGGACAGGACAAGGGGAAGAAAAAGAAAAAAAAGAGAATGATTACACATCCCACCACCTATATGCCACCGTGTGCCCACTCCAGACCCTATATATGCATGTGTCATGAGAATGTTATATGTGAGTGTCTAGGTTCAGTACCACTGATCACAGTCCAGTCTTACATCGGGGAAACTAAACAGCCACTGGCCAAAAGGATGGACCAGCACAGAAGATCAACAGCATCAGGTCAGGACTCTGCGGTCTACACTCATCTCCAGACCAGAGGTCACTCTTTCAGGGATGAAGATGTTCGCATCCTTGATGAAGAGGAACGATGGATTGAGAGAGGAGTAAAGGAGGCCATCTTTGTGAAAAGAAACCGTCCATCATTAAACAGGGGTGGAGCCTCCAGGTTCAACTGTCCCCCTCTTACAATGCTGTGATTGCTAGTATCACTCAGCCCTCTGTCAGAGTCAGAGTCAGAGTCAGAGTTTCTTTATTGTCATTCGCACCTCATGTGGTACATGTGGTGGAGCGAAATTATGTCCACAGGGTCCCAGTTACATCCAACAATAAAATGTATAAGAAAAACAGTAATAACATCTAAGATATGAACTAAGAAAAACATCAACTAAATATACACTAAGCACTCATAACATAAAACACTGAACATCAGCACAAACATGAACATGAGTCTGTGAGCAGATGTGCACGCATGAACACATCAACATTGAAACAGATCAGCAGCAACATGAAACAGATCAGCAGCAACATGATATGGTTTTTCACAGTGATTATTCTAGTTAGAGATTCATGAGTCTAACAGCCTCAGGGTAGAAGCTGTTCCTCAGTCTAGTGGTTCTACACTTAATGCTCCTTAACCTCCTTCCTGAGGGGAGTGGGGCAAAAAGTGTGTGTGCTGGGTGGGTGGGGTCCTTCATGATGCAGGTGGCCCTCTTCCTGCATCTGGAGGTGTAGATGTCTGTGATGGTGGGGAGACTGACTCCAACATCTTCTGTGCAGCCTTCACCACTCTCTGCAAAGCTTTTCTTTCTGCAGCTGTGCAGCCTCCATGCCACACGTTGATGCTGGAGCACAGGATGCTCTCCACTGCACACCTGTAGAAGGAGGTGAGGACTGAGCTTCCAGACCAGCTCGCCTCAGCCGTCTGAGGAAGTAGAGTCTCTGATGAGCTTTCTTCATCAGGCTGGTGGTGTTGTTGCTCCAGCTGAGGTTGTCATTCATGTGTACACCCAAGTACTTGTAGCTGGAGACCACTTCCTCTGCAGATCCTCTTATGTTCAGGGGGGTGTAGGTGTTTTTGTTCCTTCT
>NC_056511.1:46696736-46708465 GCF_014905685.2 Nematolebias whitei
TGTAGTGAGACACGTGAGGTACGTGTCACTTGTTGTATGGCAAATATATGAATTATATATGCATACAATATTCACGAGTTCTTCATTTTTCTGACTGTAAATGTCGTGCACTGAATTTAACAGAAATGTGAACGAGAGACGTTATTTATCTTTGACCCATCAAATGAATGGAATCATTTATTTTCAAAATCAAAGTTTAACATCAAACATTTACATTAATTTGGCAAAATATGAAAATAATAACAGACAGTTTCACAGAAAATGAACTTCAAATCACTCGGCGGTGATTTGAGGACTTTGCTTCAGACATTTCTAAAAATATCTGTACAGATTTATGAGAGAGAAGAGTTTAAGATTAAATTGAGATTTATCTTACAGAGGAAATGTGTGAGGGAATTTAATCTGTTTAACCAGAAGTTGCACGCTCCGTCCGATCTCAGCTTCTCACGGTACACTTGGTCAAAATAGAACCATCTACCTGTTGACGATGAATCAGCGTTGGATGTAGTTCCTTTCTGACTCGTTTCAGCGTCTCCGTCGAGAGCTACCAAACCTTCAGAAAGTCGTGCGTTGATTAGCTCAAAACAGAATTATAATCCCCAAAAAACCTCTGGATTCTTCATTGCTCTGAAGCTTTCAGAACCGACTGCATTCTCAATCTTGGAACTCTCACATTCTCTTGGACTCTGGAATTCATAATTCTCTAATCTCCATCTATGAACTGAGAAGTTGCCACATTTTATTTGGGTCGACTTCCTGTTCAATTTGGAGCTTTCTGATTCGTGGAAGGACCAGAAAGAGGAGTGGATTTGTGACGTAAGATGTTATCATAAGTCAAGGATTGTTTACAACATACAGAAAAGATTATTGCAGCAACAGCAGACTTCGTGGAGTCTCACACTTTGTAATCTTTTCAAATAGTAAAACATGACATTTTTCTCGGTAAACATTTTAGTTGACCGAAAACCAACCTTTAACATACTTACGACAGCTTGCTCATTTCAGACAGAAAATCAAGAAAGGCATATTCAGGTGATTTCTTCTCTGAATGAGGAACAAAATCATTACTTACTGTTTATGTAAAATAAAAATTAGTAGTTCTTTTCAACCTGTAAAGCATTGAGTGAACTAACACAATTTGATTATCAAAACATTTGTAAGACAGTAATGATTATAAAGAATTGTCTTTTCTGCTTGATTAATTCAAGAAAGAAAGTTCATCAGATGGTTCAGACTTATTCAGATCAATGAAAATAACAGTCTCTGTCCATCTGGTAGATTTGAGGTTATCTGGTTCACTACAAAAGCATTGCCACAATGGAATTATCGAGACGATATGGGATTATAATCAACACAATGGAATTACCAAGAACATTGTGGAATTACCTTGACTTTTGTTTTCCTTGCTGGATTACTTTTGACTTTTGTTTCCTTGCTGGATTACTCTTGACTCTTGTTTCTTTGCTGGATTACATCAAGCTTCAAGGACAATCGACGGCGTAAGTCCATAGTTGGAATTCATCTCCATGGACAGGTGATGATTTCCAAAGGGGGGACTGTAGTGGACTAGGCCTACGTCGAAACTAAGTCTAAGGTCAAAACTCTTGACCTTTAGAACCTTGTGGGACAGAAGCTGTCATTTCATGTATTTGAATCCATAAATACAGGTTCACCCATCCTGAGACTTTCTTTCTTGAAGATTCAAGTGAAAAGAACACTCTCTTTTTATTATCATTACTATCTTACAAATGTTGATAATCAAAGTGTCTTAGTTCAAACCATTTTAGATGTTGCAGTGAACTAATCAATTTTATTAACTGAGTAATGATTTTTATTCTCATGCAAAAGTTAGAACTCATGTTAAAAGCTGTTGCAGAGTAATTATGCATTTTTCTGATTTCTGCTTTTGAATGAGCAAGTGTGTGCGTTTACAAGGTTACAGTCAAACGAAAAACAAGTTGTTATGTTAAAACTGTCATGTTTTAGAATCCTCTCAGACGTAAATAGAGATGTTTTGCACCTGTTTCTTAAACACGCCACAACAAAACCCTCTCGGTCTGTGAGAACATTTCTGACCTGTCTCATAACAATTCTCGCTGTCTCTAACCTATTACGTCACAAAAACACACCCCTTCTGGTCGTTTCTGACCAATGAAAAATCCCAAAAAGTGAACCGGGAAAGAGTCTTTAAAATGTCAGTACTTCCTGGTCTACACAGACTCACGGAGTTACAGACTCACAGAGTTGGAGAGTTGTCAGACTTCTAGAGTTCTGGAGTTCTGATGGAGTGCTGTTGGAGTTCCTGACATGACAACAAAGCTCTTCCGAGTTCCATGGGATTATAACATTTTCCACTGAGGTGAATGTGTGTCGAACAGAGCCTCGCCACTACTTCTGACGAGCTACAGCCATTCTAAGGAGACGCTGGACCGGTAGCGTTAACGGAACACCATATCTGCTGATTATCATCAGAGAGGTAATGGGTCAAGTTTCCTACCAAGCGTACCGAGGCGAGCTGGGCTTCTGATGGAGAGTGTCGGTTCTGGTGAACACTTAATTTCCCTCACATACCATCTTAACTCCCTCTAAACTTCTTCCCATCTTTAAACTTTTCTATCAAGTAGAAATTCTTCCAGATATTTAGAAATGTCTGTGTAAAATGCTCACCCACATTCATGTGGGCAAAAGATCATAGTTGTACAGTTTTCATAAATGTCTTTGGTGCAGCAACGGAAAAATCATGGCCGTATGATTTTTCCTGATTGATTGCTTATGTTGTTATTTTCATAATTTGCCAAATTAATGTACATGTTTGATGTTAAATTTGATTCTGTAAATAAATGACCGCATTCATTTTGATGGGTCAAATCTAAATGACGTCTCACGTTTGCATTTCCTTAAATTCAATGCACGTTTTATTCAGTCCAGAAAAATGAGGAACCCGCGTTAAATGATGAATATATCCCAGCATCTGTTCATCTACATTATCTTTTCCAATCTTTTTGAGAGGGCTTTACAAATTATTTTAAGATCAACATTGATAAGGGATATGGGACGATAACTGGCAGGTAATACAGGGTCTTTGCCTGGTTTTAACAGGAGACTAATGTTGGCTGAGTTTAAATTTTCTGGAAGTCTGTTATTTTTCTCAGTTTCCTGTAGCATTCTATGAAATAGTGGTGCCAGGATATTCCAGAATTCTTTGTAGAACTCTGCTGGAAATCCATCTGGACCTGGAGCCTTTTTATTGGACATGCTTTGAATTCTGAATTTTGAATTCATGCCATGAATTGCGCCGCTCCAGGTGGCTGCATGTTGGAGCAGCTCTGTTACTTTCATTCTGAGATTTTGCTTTTGGAAACTTTAATTCCTCTTTTTCTGGATGTAAATCACATTTTTTGGATGATTGTTTCCTCTGGTATCAGATGCTGTGCAGCTGGAAGGATTTTTACTGAAACTTTTTTTAGTTTTGGACATTTGTTATGATGCATAACCATGGCAACAAGGCAGTTTTCTACAACAACAGCAGCTGATTAACATCTTAAAAGCTCAAATAATATCTCAGCTACAACCCCAAATCTCAAATGAGTTGAAAAGGATGTTCTGTGGATGCATTCTCATCTACCTGCCAGCTGTGCTGGTTTAAAATTCCTAATCTTTTTTGTTGAGTACTGGTTCCATTGACATTCCAAGTCACAAACCTTAATGTGCCCATATTTGTGCGTGAATAGCTAAAGTTGACGAGCACATGTCACCATAGAGACAAACAGATCCAAATAAAATCACAGTTATTGCTTGAGATTGCCTGTTTAGATGTTTAGAAACACACAGTGAAGTTTGAAGTGGAAAGAGACAAGAACATTGAGTAGAAGCTGGGTGTGAGAGAAGATTTAAAGTTCTCTGGTGTGTGTGCCTGTGTGTGCATGTGTGTGTGTATGTTTTGGTGTGCTTGTGTGTAAATGTTTGTTGGGTGGTAAAGAAGAAAAAAGAATGATGAAGTGATGTGGTAACAAGATTAACTAAGATTCATATCTGGCTGTGATTATCGTCCCCACCACTGCACCCAGTATTCACTGCTTTAACTGGTCACCATTAACTTCACACAGACTCTCTCACTGGTACATTTTCATCTTTAAATCACTTCTTGGTCTGCTGCCTTCATACATCTCCTCCTACATGTCTCTGTGTGAGTGCAGCTACAGCGTGCGCTCTCAGGACATTATTACCTCCAGTGTTACAAGCGTTAAACCAGGACTATTCAACTAAACTGCCCAGGGGGCCACAGTTACTGAAAGCCAAGCGCTCAGGGGTCAGATATCCACTAGTTCTTATCATTAAGTTACTTTGTTTTATTGTTAAAACTCTAGTTTCGTTTTAAGAGTGAACCCATTGGTGGACCAAACTTAGCTCACCTGTGGGCCTGACTTGGCCCGCGGGCCGTCAGTTGAACAGCCCTGCTTCAAACTAACCTGTTGTTCCTTTGAATAAAGCCACGGAGTGACGTCCTGTTCCCTGAACAACTGACCATTAATATAAAGTTTATCTACAGCCACCGTAGCTCTGACGCCCTCAGACGTATTTCTTCCTGATTGGAAACAAAACTCGCATCCGATCGAGGATCTCTTTTGGAAATTGATCGTTCACACTGAAGTCTGTCCCATGCAGCTCTCTGCCCCGACCTCTGTCCTGCTCTTTTCTCATGCATTTATCATTTTCCTCTTCACTGTAGCTACTTTTTATTGCATTGGCAATTTTTACAAATTACAGAAGCCCAGTCAGCGGGATCGTTCTCGCAACCCTATTGTTTGTAGTTGGTGTCAAAAACCTGTCCATTTTGCCAGGGATTGTGACGGGGTTCGAGTTCAGGTACATACATTGTATAGGACTGCAATAGATACATACATCCAGGTAATGTATTACCGTATGTTACGACCATGAGATCCTCATTGCTAGGTTGGAGCAGTGGGTGGGCGTCACAGGGTCAGCCCTCAATTGGTTCAGATCTTACCTCACTGACAGATCCTTTTGTGTCTCCATCAAGAATTTTAGTTCTGCAGTGGCAGAGCTTAAATGGGGGGTTCCACAGGGATCCATCCTGGGTCCCCTCCTATTCTCTTTATACCTGCTGCCGCTTGGTGCTATTTTCCAGAAACACAACATGCCCTTCCACTTCTATGCCAATGACTGTCAAATTTACTTCCCCCTAAGACACAATGGTACATGCTCTATTCAACCGCTGCTCAACTGCCTGGCTGACATCAGGGACTGGATGGCTTTAAACTTCTTAAGTTTCAATGAAAAGAAGTCTGAAGTCATGTTGTTCCCTCCCAACGACACGATCACAAACCACTGCATCGACCTCTCCGCTCTAACCCTGTCAGAAAAACAAAGAGTCACTAATCTGGGAGTGATAATGGACCCTTCCCTGAAGCTTAATCATGTAAACATGATTGTTAAATCTGCTTCTTCCAACTGAGGCGGCTGTCTAAACTGAAGCCCATATTGTCCAAAAAGAACCTGGAGACAGTAATACATGCATTCATTACATGTAGGCTTGATTACTGCAATTCACTCCTGTTTGGTGTCAGTCAGACCTCCATTGCACGACTACAACTGGTCCAGAATGCAGCAGCACCATTTTTAACCAGTACAGGCAAAAGAGAGCACATTACACCAGTTTTGGCCTCACTGCACTGGTTACCAGTTCACCTTCAAATCCAGTTCAAAATACTCCTGTATGTCTACAAATCACTGAACAGTCCCCCCCCCCCACACCCCCCATCTCTCTGATCTGCTACAACCGTATGTCCCACCACGCTCCCTGAGGTCAGCGGACCAGTTGCTCCTCACAGTTCCAGGAACTCGTCTTAAGCGCAGAGGTGACAGGACCTTCTCTGTAGCAGGACCAAGACTTTGGAATGAGTTACCTCTGCTTGTCAGACAGGCCCCCTCCCTCTCAGTTTTCAAGTCCTGTTTAAAAACTCACTACTATTCAGTAGCTTTCAACACCAGATGATCTGTGTTTTGATCCTGTATGCTCCACACTGGTTAGTCGTCATTATCTGCATCGTTTTTATGTCTATATTCTGATTTACCTCATTTTGTATTTTTCTTTGTGTGTTACCTGTTGTTCTGTCTGTACAGCACTTTGGTTGGCCTTGTAGCTGTTTTAAGTGCTCTATAAATAAAATGGTATGGAATGGAATTGGTCTTACCACAATTTTTGAAACTCTCAATCTAGCAAAATGAACAAAAAACAATTGTCTTCGGAAAGTTTCTTTGCACAGGGTAATAGAGGCAGTGAGGACACAGAAGAAGAGCCTAGAACTTGAAAGAAAAAGAAAGCTGCATTTAACAGACAATACCATGAGTCCAACTTGAAATATGACTTTATTGACAGGTTGTTCCCACGCACCAAGCCCTCCCTGCATAATATGCAGTGACCGGCTCTCTAATGAGGCATTGAAGCCTTCTAAATTGCAGAGAAACGAGCTCAGGGCTCCCCCTGATGTAGTGTTATGGTGAGTTGTATTTTTCATGCACTTTATGTTTTTGTGTTGTATCTTATGTTGAAGGCATGTTTAACCTTATTACAACCAGAGAGTGCAAATACCAGTTTTTACGCCGGTCATATCATTTTATTTTGTTGTATTTATCCGGCGCACCTTAAAGGCCAGTCCATGTAAATATTGTCTGACATTAAACCAGTCTATGGCACAAAAAAGTTGGGGACCACTGTCCTAACGTGGACCAAAGGTCGGCATTTCTGAGGTCTAACTAGATCTTGGCAGAGTGCAATTGTTCAAAGAATGAATGAATCAATGACAGAGGGTATTTATTCTTAACGTGATCCGTTTAAGACTATATTGTACAGGCAATCTGTGTTACAATTTTAGGGGAGTCTCTTAAAGTAGAGCAGTGGTGAAAAGTAGCAGCGTGACGTTGTTCGTTTTAATAGAGTTGCTGTAGCTTCTATTGTTGGAACATGTTGCAGTAAAGCTGTATTTTCTGTATTTTTGTTCTGCAGTATTTTGGATAAGCATCAAAAGGTTACCAGTAGCAACCTGGTGTTTATTCACATACTTGATTAATGCAGATACAGTCATCCAAATTCAACAATTATTTTTAATTGCATACGTGCTCTCTGAAACATAATTAAATTGAATCATGAGATGATCAACTGTTTCCATCCCAAATATCCGGGCCGATGGACTGTATTTCCAAACAGCTTGAATTTAGTCCCTTTTCTCTGTAAATAATAGTTTTTTTTAAGGTCTTTAATAGAAAAAGAAAATCTGCCAATGGTAATGTCTGACTTTTGGCCAGTTTTGTGTTAATACTCCTTGCATCTTCCTTCTTTCTTCCATTCTTACTTGTTTGTGAAATTGATGGCAGAACAGGCAACATGTGGCATTTACACAATAATCACTCACCTGAAGTAGTAACTAAAGTGCACATAGAGTGAGAGCGTTCTCATGTGCCATATCACCAAAAATTACATATTTATATTTCATGCATGCAGCAAAATAGCAGAGGTAGATAGTGACGTGACAGCTCAAAATCCATTTAAAATCTTTAAGCCGTCTAATTAGTTTCCTGCTATTTAGGGTTTCACTGCAAAACTGTAATCCAGAAGTTATCACCTTAAGGAAAACTAGTACAACTCTCCCTCAGAATTACAGTTTTATCATAACACACCCAAAAAATTGAAATCAAGCTATAAAAAAATAACATAGCGGAGGTCTTCATGTAAAATAAGAGAAAGCAAATGTTTAAGGTAGAACCAAATGTTTTTTTTTATTTAATTTGGTTGAAACAGTGTGGCGTAAAAAATATTAGCCAAGTGCTCTTGTTAAATTATTCCTCTAAAGAGTATCTGAGCTTAATTATCCAGCCTCTGATGTGCTTGCCTCTTTTTGTGAAAGCAGCTATTTAAACTTGTGCTACTTGTGTTCAGAGAGATCCACATTTGTTACCAGGCCTGTTCTGGTTAGAATGCATCTCACAAAATGTTTCAGAAAACTAGCAACGTTGCTACAGTACCTGCTCCTGATTTCATAATGACGCAATGACCTTCAAAGCACAATCGGACTCTTGTTATGTGAAGAACCAGAGGCCCTGTCCAAAAATCACAGGACGCACACATACGTGCAAACAAACGCACACGCATTAGAGACTGGCAATGATTCAGTGAGTCTGCTGCTTCTTTACATAGAGAACTTTACTAATTAGCTTTTGTTTGTTTGTGAATGTTTCTGGTAAGAGTCCTGAGAAAACTTTGTTGTGATTTGGCGCTGAATGAATAAACTGAATTGAAATGAATTTTTGAAAAGTCAAAATCTAGTTAAAATGCTGTCACTGGACAAAATCATGAGACTGTTAGAAGCCTCTTTTAATTTTTCTTACTTAGACCTAGTAGTGACACTAGGTGCAAGTTGTTTTTCATAATTATTTTCAAACAGCTGGTGTAATACAGTATGATTAATAGTTAATACAGTTGTTCTCACCTTTGTTGACCAAAACAGTGCATTATCTCCTGCTAAAAAAAACCTCCCCATTACCATGAAGACCATTCATCTTCTTGTGGATCATATTGTTTCGAGAGCTCATGTCAGAGCAACAGCACAGCTCCAATTTTTGGTCTGGGAAGTTGTCTCAGACCAAGGAACCACAGTTTATCTCTCAAGTATGAACTAGTTTTTGTACAGCATTTGGAGTAAGTTCCTCTTCTGGGTTCATCCTCAATAGTGGTTACACAGAGCATCCTTAACTAAGTACTGGAAGCTGCTCTATGATTTCCTAAGACAAAGGAATTGGATGTATCTATGCCCGAAGCACCTCCATAGGGAGGCATCTAGGGGCATTTTAAGAAACAGGATTATACAGGGTTGAAAGTAGTGCAAAGAGAAATCAACCAAAGGCTGAGGGAGGCCAGGAAGAAACAAAGGGATATTATGGAGAAGAACTTTTCATTGAGGGATCTGAAAAAGTTCTGGGACTCTATGAAAGCAGCAGTCAACATGACTACAAAGAGAAGGTGTCTCATCACAGATGATGATCTGAAAAGAGCTAATGAGCTCAACAACTTTTTAATGAGGTTTGAAACACAGGATCCTGTTCCAGAGTGTGACAACGTACTGCAGGCCATTCATTTAGCTGATTCCTGTTCAAGGTTGATAATGAATCCCTTCAAAATCCAGTCTCTCTATAGTGGGGTTAGCAAAAATAAATCCACTGGTCCTGATGGTATTTCTGCTTTTCTCTTAAAAACCTGTGCTGAAGAGCTCACTCCAGTCTGGTGCCCTGTTTTTCAGCGATCACATGACCAACATATGGTTCCTTCTTTTTGGAAAAGGTCAATTATCATTCCAGTCCCCAAGAAATCAAGTCCATGTGATAATAATGACTACAGACCAGTGGCACCAACATCAGTAGGAATTAAGGGTTTTGAGAAACATGTTGTGTCCCTCTTGAAATCAGAGATAAATCCTGGTCTTGATCCTTTCCAGTTCACTCATAGACCGGGACGGGGTACAGACGATGCCATTAACGGCATCACACATCTAACTCTTCAACATGTTGAAAACCCAAAGGCCTGTGCTCGTCTTCTGTTTATAGATGTTAGTTCTGCTTTTAATAACCTAGCCTTATCTGCTTATTAAGAAATTACAGCAGACAAATCTTAATCATCTTCTTATTAAATGGTTTGATTATTTTTTTAACAAACAGATCACAGCTTGTCAATAATACCTGATCAGAGCCAAGGTCCATCAGTACTGGGGTTCCCCAGGGTTGTTACCTCTCCTGTCCTCTTCACCATTTACACAAATGATTGCATCAGCAGCTGCCCCGGGAATTACGTTTTTAAATTCTCTGATGATCCTGTTATTCTTAGCTTGCTGCATGAGGATATGGACCCCTCACCATATTTTAATGAGGTTCAGTCTTTAGTTCATTGGTGTGATGACCACCACCTTGTTATTAATGACAAGAAAACAGAAGATGCTGATTGACCCCAGGTCTCTGAGTGACAACCTCCCACTTTTTATTCATGAGCAGAAAATCAACCAGCTCTGTTCTTACGGATATCTGGCTGTTCACCTAGATAATCTGTTCAAGTGGGAAATTCATGTTAACGTGTTGTGCTCTCGGTTACAGCAGAGACTGTATTTTTTACAAAGACTCAGAGTCTTTGGGGTTAACCAGAAGCTTATGGTTTTATTCTATCAGGCCGTATTTGAAGGTATCATCAGGTTTGTAATGTGAGCGTGGTGTGGTCCTCTCTCTGTGCAACTTCAATCTAAACTTAGTCACATGGTACAGACTGCAGTGAAGGAGACAGAAGAACTGATCACCCTCCCTCAGTCAGTCTATGAGGAGTCTGTCCTCAGACGTGCTCGGAGGGGCAGTCTGACCCGCTCACATCCTCAACTCACAGTACGAACTGTTACCATCTGGAAAACGGTTTAGAATCCCAGCTTGTAGATTTAACAGATTCAAAACTTCATTTGTCCCTACATCAATCAGATTGTTAAATAAAGTAGGCACATAGTCTTTGTCATGCTGCTGATGCTAAATGTTTAATGGACTGTACTTATAGAGCGCCTTTCTATCTTATTGAGATACTCAAAGCGCTTTACACAACAATCTGTGCCTCATTCACCCGTTCATGCAGCACTCTACTAGATCTCTACAAAGATAATTGAACAAATCATTCTAAAGAGACTAATCAGAGTTTTAGATCACATTCATACACTGATGGGACACACATCAGAGGCTATGAGGGGTTCAGTGTCTTGCCCAGGGACACTTCGGCATGTGACTGCTGTGGGGTTCGAACCCCCAGCTCTTGCATTGGAGGACGACTGCTCTAACCACTGAGCCACAGCCGCCCTGATGCTCTGGTCTCATTGTTTCGTTTACTAGCTGGAATGTATGTGGGAATGTGCAATATGTGTTTTTATTGAACAATATGTGTTTTTATTGAACAATAAGTGTTTTTATTGAATTACATGTTTTTATTGAACAATATGTGTTTTTATTGAACAATATGTGTTTTTATTGAACAATATGTGTTTTTATTGAACAATAAGTGTTTTTATTGAATTACATGTTTTTATTGAACATTATGTATTTTTATTGAACAATATGTGTTTTTATTGAACAATATGTGTTTTTATTGAACATTATGTATTTTTATTGAACAATATGTGTTTTTATTGAACATTATGTGTTTTTGTTGAACAATATGTGCTTTTATGGAACATTATGTGTTTTTATTGAACAATATGTGTTTTTATTGAACAATAAGTGTTTTTATTGAATTACATGTTTTTATTGAACATTATGTATTTTTATTGAACAATATGTGTTTTTATAGAACATTATGCGTTTTTATTGAACAATATGTGTTTTTATTGAACAATGCCTGTATGTGTTTTTATTGAACAATATGTGGTTTTTATTGAACAATATGTATTTTTATTGAACAATATGTGTTTTTATAGAACAATGCCTGTATGTGTTTTTATTGAACAATATGTGTTTTTATTGAACAATATGTGTTTTTATGGAACATTATGTGTTTTTATTGAACATTGTGTTTTTATTGAACAATATGTGTTTTTATTGAACATTATGTGTTTTTATTGAACATTATGTGTTTTTGTTGAACAATATGTGCTTTTATGGAACATTATGTGTTTTTATTGAACAATATGTGTTTTTAT
>NC_056511.1:46708565-46709322 GCF_014905685.2 Nematolebias whitei
CTTTTATGGAACATTATGTGTTTTTATTGAACAATATGTGTTTTTATGGAACATTATGTGTTTTTATTGAACATTATGAATGTCCAGAGGACCAGATTTAACTTTTTTAGATTTTTCTACCTGGATTATTGAGCATGCATCAGGATATTATGTGTTTTTATTGAACAATATGTTTTTTTATTGAATTATGTGTTTTTATTGAACAATATGTGTTTTTATTGAACATTATTTGTTTTTATTGAACATTATGTGTTTTTATTGAACATTATGCGTTTTTATTGAACAATATGTGTTTTTATTGAACATTATTTGTTTTTATTGAACATTATGTGATTTTATTGATCATTATGTGTTTTTATTGAACAATATGTGTTTTTATTGAACATTATGTGTTTTTATTGAACAATATGTGTTTTTATTGAACATTATGTGTTTTATTGAACAATATGTGTTTTTATGGAACATTATGTGTTTTTATTGAACAATATGTGTTTTTATTGAACAATATGTGTTTTTATTGAACAATATGTGTTTTTATTGAATTATGTGATTTTATGAATAGGCGTTTTATATTTTTGTATTTTATTATGGGGTTTACATGATTTTATTGGTTGTAGTGTATTTAATTGTGGAAGAAGCTTTGTTAGCGCATGACGTCCAAGACAAATTTCCCCTGAGGGACAATAAAGCATCCATCCATCCATCCATCCATCCATCCATCCATCCATCCATCCATCCATCCATCCATCCATCCATC
>NC_056511.1:46709781-46726429 GCF_014905685.2 Nematolebias whitei
ATCCATCCATCCATCCATCCATCCATCCATCCATCCATCCATCCAACATCCATCCATCCATCCATCCATCCATTCATCCATCCATCCATCCATCCATTCATCCATCCATCCATCCATCCCAGATGCCCAAACCACCTCAACTGGCTCCTCTGGATGTGGAGGAGCAGCGGTTCTACTCTGAGTCTCTCCTGATAACTGAACTTCTCAGCCTCTCTCTAATGAATGGAGAGTCCAGCTACCCTGCAGAGGAAACTCATTTCAACCACCTGTATCCACAGTGTCATTCTTTCGGTCACTACCCAGAGCTCGTGACCAGAGGTGAGGGGAGGAACGTAGAGCAACCAGTAAACAGAGAGCTTTGCCTTACAGCTCAGCTCTCTCTTCACCACAACGGACCGGCACAGAGTCCGCAATAATGCAGACGCTGCACCAATCCATCTGTCAATAGGACTGGATGTAGCAATTCCAAATGACTGTAACATCAGGACGAAAGAGCATCTGAAGCATGAGAAATAAAAAGGGCTGAAATTGAAATACAAACTATTTTTTATTTTTCCCCTCTGTTTTTGAATCTGTAAATATCTTGCATTCCTAATTAGCATGATATTACTCAAAGATTTTTACTCTTTTTGCTCTGATTTGTGGTTAGTCAAAGATGGAGCAGATATAATATTAAAAAATAACTTTCTTTTACACTCCACATCTGAAGGCTGTCTTTGGTGCTGACAGAGCAACATCAAATGCACACAGAATGCTTCCCATCCTGTTCGTCCCAGCTCAGATGAGCTTTTAAATGTGAAATCACAAAAACATCTAAAAATCAAAGGAATATAATTGCTTGAAGGAATCCATGCCTATACTGCTGTTTCAAACTATGCTCACATTATTAGAGACGAGGCCGATCCGATCCAGTATTGGTATCGGACTCCGATACCAGCATAATTTACGTATCGGATTTTTCCGATCCATGATGCATGTTGACTTCAAACTATGGAATGGATTTCCTGAACGGCGGCGTGTCTCATGAACCCAGAGTAACAAGACCGGCCTCACATTCAGGAAATCCATTTCATAGTTTGCAGCAGCTACAACGTGAGGACTGAGTTAGCAGCACTGTGGCTAACAGCTAACAAACTTTTCATCTAAACATGTCGCTGTGTGGAAGTATTTTACACTGAACACCACAAAACAAGACAGCAACGTGCACTGTCTGCAGAGCCACAGAGCCACATTAAACCACGGTAAAGTTAGTTTTATGATGGACATTCGAGCTCCGTGGCTTCAGCGGGGCGCTGCTCTTTGCTCAACCTGAAACAAGCAGCTCGACCCCGGCCAGCCGTGTCCACTCTGCCCCGCTCAGTCTGCCCGTCTCTGAGGAGGGACAGACTGAGCGCGGCTGACCGAACTCAGACTGCCTGCTTCGGACTGAACAAGAAGAAGACGTTGCTGAAACCACGGAGCTCTAATGTTTACAGAGAAGTTGATAAACTTCATCATAATTAATGATCAACCACTATCAGTTGTAGAAAATGAAGGATTTCACAGTTTGATACTTGCAGCCAAGATCTAGTTTACCCTCCAGGAGATATTTATCAGTACAACAGTAGACGATCATAAAAAACATATGATTTGAAAATTATATTAAAAATAAAAACAGCTACATTATAAAGTGATGTAAAATACTAAAAACAGGAACATGTCTGTTGGTTTATGCCATGAACTTAGCAGATGTTTAAAGACATTTAATATTTTATTTTATTTTATTAATTTATTCATTCAATTAAAAGAAACAAAACAAATTCATCAAAAAGAAAACATTGAATGAAAAGAGTGCAGAAAGAAGAAAAAAATTCTTATATCTGACCCTTATTTAAAAAAAGTATAAAATAACTTTAAACAATCACTTAAATTAATCACTTTAATATCCACTTTAAAACTAGGAATAAAAAGAAACATGTTTTGTGTTAGCAGGATTTAATTCTAACTTTAAAACTTATCCAACATTAATAAAACTTACCTCAAGTTGCCTTTTTGGACATGCATGCATATATTTGTACAAATTGTACTTGAGAGCAGATTATTACAGCCTCATATAAAATCAATGATCATGATATCGAAACTGGATCGGTATCAGCCGATATCTAGATGTAGGTATCGGGATTGGATCGGAAGTTAAAGAATGTGGATCGGTGCCTCCCTACACATTAAGCTGAAAAATGACACAGAAAACTTTGGGGCAAACCTTGGAAATGTCCTTCATTGTATGTGTAAAATTCAGCTTCTTCCAAAGTAATTTTTAATATTTTTTTTCCTCCCTTGCTCTGGTATGAGGTGGATGCATGCATTCTCTTCCCTCTCCTGTTCTCCTCCTGCTTTTTTGCTCTCTGTCTGTGCATCAGAACAGCTCCTATTTTACACATCTTCTGAAATGAAAACTACTATTTTGGATCTGACCAACTGGACTTTCAACAAAAATGACAAAATCTTTTCAACAAAGCAACAGGGTTCTGGAGAGCCCTCATGTTCCTCTGAGAATCTCAGGAGGACGCCGAAGACATATACAATTGGATTTATGATAACAAGTTTTATGCTTTTTGAAATTGGCTGGTTCCTGGTTTATTAGCATACAAAGAAAAAGGCCGCAGCTAATTTGGCCCTCGTCAGGCTTCCTGCTTGTGAAGGTTTGGTTCGTGCTTTGAGGACTCAAAATCAGCTGATTTATGAGCTAAACCATAATATTAAAGTGATTTGTGAGAATCGTAGACCACCTGCAGCTTTGGGACTCGCCAGCATGAAACGACCTTGGAGAGGCTCGTAAGCATGGACCAGTAGAATGCACCCTAATCTGGCCGTGTCGGATCTTAAAAATACTAGTAAGACTCAAGGCTGACAAGAAAAATAGTCTGTCTGAATAAGTCAATAATTGTGACTTATCTGAATCTGACTCCTCCGGCTGGCCTCAAAAGCAGGCTGGCACATCAATTTCTCCTGGGAAATGTGTAAACTAAGGAAAGCTTCGTCTAACCCCCCCCCCCCCCCCCCAACTTCTGTGGAGGCTTATCAGAACTGTGCCGGCTGACCAACATCTTATCAGGAAAATGGACCATCTGTTAGTGCTTCATAGACCGCCGGGTCGTCAAATGCACATGTAACGTGTTCATCAATGTGCTGCTGGCAGAGTTTTTGATGTCTTAAATCGTGTCCTGTTAGGACAAAGTGTGAAGAAATCGTTTTTTTGTAATGCCACCATTCTCTCCTGATGTCTTTGTCCCTTTTTCTATCTAAAAAAATGTATTCTAAAAAGGATAAGAAGGCCTTGTTTTATAGCAGCAGCTACCTACACTCCGCCCATCTTTCAGACGACTGTACGGACATATTCTCGCTGGATCTCGGTACAATGATAATAAAGCTTATTCTGATTCTGATTAATTTTAGCTTTATATATGTAAAACTGACTGTGTTATAGCTGTCCCTGAGTTCCCTTAGGTCATTTTGTTATGGTGGCCATCTTGAATTGGATTGACTTCAAATAGTTATCAGTGACATTTTAGGAAATAATGTAATCGGTTAGTGTTAGGAGCACACGTTGAGGATCTATCTCAGCTTCTGACGTACGTAAATTTAGGTCAGTTTCTGTAAAGTTGACTAAATTATGGCAATTATTATGTTTCTGAAGGTCAGTTGATGGGGCCAGGCATCTTAAATTGAGTAAACTCCCAAAGTTAGAGTTACTGATGTGCACCCAATAACTGTTTCTAGAAAGTCTCATTAAAATCTGTGTGGTGGGTAATGAAATAAATAATACTCCAGAACTGTTGAATAAACTTTATCGTTTGTGTTTAGAGAAAATAACGGAGCATAAAGTAGAACTTTCTTTTTCCCTGTATTCAGGCATAAAGAAACATTAGTAAAATGTCAGAGAGAAACCATTTTTGATGCAAAACAGTCTTACAATTTATACAGAAAACTTTTTTTAAGCAAGTAAAAGAAGTGGACAGATTGCTCACTAAATGTGTGCATTTCACTTGGCACCAAGGAGGGCACTCAGTAAACTGACATTTACTGTAATGACAGAGATCGTTTTTACTGTTCATTTATTTATTGTGCGTGTTTTCTAAACTGTCAAATCCTGTCATATTGAGGGACTGCTGGAATAAAACATCTTCTTCTGTTTGTCAAACTTTGACCTATGTAAAATATATTTACCGCTTGAATAATATCCTGGGAATGTTAGCTGACATTGTTTTGTTTTTAATTATTAATTTTTATTGAATGCATTAAGAAATTCATTAGACTGTATAGATTTTTGCACACATTAATGGTAGTATATGCTGTATAATACAATATTCATTAGATAGCAGAAAAACTAATTATAACCACACCCCTTGAACACAAGTACTACTACAGTTTATTATCTAATGATGGATTTTTCAGGAGCCATCTTGGTTGTCAGGCATGAAATGTATGCTGGGTTTGTCATGTTGCACTTTAGAGTCTAGACCAAGCCTGTTCAACAAGTGGCCCGTGGTCCAGATACTGCCCTTTAAACGTTTTCATCTCAACACAAAGATAAAAAATACTAAACTGATTTGTCTGTTTCAAATGGTAAAAATGAACAGTGCATAGCAGAGCTACAGCTATACTTCAATTCAATTCGATTCAAAAATACTTTATTAATCCCAGAGGGAAATTATTTGTTGCTGTAACTCATTATCCTCATTTCATTAAGAGATGTTATAGATGCTGATGGCTGTAGACAGGAAGGATCTCTTGTAAAGGTCCATCCCTCAGTGGATCCTAAGAAACTGGCTGCAGATGCCGTCCGATCCGTCCACCCAGACTCGGCTGGCCTCTCGGTTCCCCCGGGCTGTAGGACCGCCTGAATGCCGGGCAGAACTCCTCCCAGAGCGATGGCCACTCCTCCCAGCAGCTGCTGAGCTCCTCGTCACTGCGGACAGCCAACTGTAGGTGCTGAGGGACGATCCTGTCCTTCCTCTGTCATGAGCCGTGTTTCCTGCCAGTTACAGGATCTCAGTGGTCAGGCACTCGAGCACAGCTGGCAGGTAGATGAGAATGCATCCACAGAACATCCTTTTCAACTCATTTGAGAGTTGGGGCTGTAGTTGAGATATTATTTGAGCTTTTGAGATGTTAATCAGCTGTTGGTTGTAGAAACTGCCTTGTTGCCATGGTTACGCATCATAACAAATGTCCAAAACTAAAAGAGTTTCAGTAAAAATCCTTCCAGCTGCACAGCATCTGATACCAGAGGAAACAATCATCCAAAAAAATGTGATTTACATCCAGAAAAAGAGGAATTAAAGTTTCCAAAAGCAAAATCTCAGAATGAAAGAGAGCTGCTCCAACATGCAGCCACCTGGAGCGGAGCAGTTCTAGAATGCTCATAACCATTTTTGAGTTTACTTACCATTTGTAGAAGTACATGTAAGGATAATTTTCTGAAAGTTTAGTGGTAAGTGAGTGATAGACAAGATATTTTGCTAACATACAGACTTGCATTGACTCTAAGTTCCTGGCAAATTTTAAAACAAAGAGCTTATACATCGTTAGTGCTCAAAATATGGGTTGGGGATCAATGTCAGCTACTACCACACCAATTTTTTGGTCATTCTGTAAATTTGACTGAGTTATGGCCATGTTGTTTTTTTCAAAGTCAGTTTTTTGTGGAAGCCATCTTGAATTAGTTTGATCTTATAAGCACATAAGTTGTAGACATACATCCACAGTGATTCCTTTTTGCAAGTTTCAATAAATTCTGTCAAGTGGTTCATGAGATATTTTGCTAACACACAGACGCATGAACAAACATTTCAATTCAGTTTATTTATAAAGCTCTGAGTCCCAACAAAGTTGTCTCAGGGCACAGAAAAAAATGTTCACATACATAAAGAAGCCAATTAGAAAAAGTTCTCTATCCAAGGAAGCAGATTGTGTTGATTGTGCTTCACCTCATCACAGTCTCCCATCCTGAGCAAGCATAAAGGAGACAGTGGAAAGGAAAAACTTTTAACAGGAAGAAACTTCCAGCAGAACCAGCCTCAGGAGTGGCCATCTGCTTTGACCAGCTGGGAACACACACACACACACACACACACACACACGGACCAGAACAAAACATGATCACCCAGCTTTGCCTTTAAGCGGTGAGTGATAATCATTGCTTGTGGTCCTTAGACCCACAGTTCTTTTCATAAATAACCCACGTGCAAGTAAAGTTGAATAGATCACTGAGACAAGCACCTTGTCATTATGTTACAATATGTTCGAGTGTTTGGCTGGTTAAGCAGAAAATGGTGTGCCCTTTGAAATATTGTCCAAAAGCTGAAAATGGAGAGGACCCAGAATGCAGACAATGACGGTGCAGGTCTAACCAGCCAAGCAGTGAATGTTTTAATCATGCAAACTGACTACATGTCCACTGTATCTGATACTCTACAACATGTACATGCTATTTCTGCCCTTTTATAGCTGTAAAATTTGCAGGTCTTCTGTAAGATTTACTGAAGCTCTCAACTCAAAATCTTATAAGTTAATGTTGAATGCAAAAATACCCTCACGTAGCCCTAGGATCACACCATATGTAAAGCTGAAAATAACAACACTATTTTGTCAATATTTATAACCTTGTGAGTGTAACAAGATGTTCCTGCGCTGAAATGAAATCTGAGTAATGACATCTCACCTAATTTCACCTTTTTAATGATTAAATTTGTTTCTCAGACATATGCTTACCTTAGCATGTGCTCTCTCTGCCCTGCTCCTGGTCACCTCCACTCACCTGTTCTATCTTGGCCAGCCATTCTTTATTGCGGGCCAGCTCTGTCATAAAGGCCTGGTGTTTCAGCCACTTCCTGTGCAGCTTCTGTGCCTCATCCCGCGCAGTGTCTCGGGCCATAAGCATCTTCTCCTCCACCTGCTGTCCCAATCGCTCAGCTAGGGGAGACAAAAATAGCCACCATCAGGAGGCCAATGCTCGAGCCAGCACTTCTTTCCCCCTTTCCCACAGGACGTCCTGCCTGCCTCCTCTACACAAGAGCCACCCACTTTGCTCTGCAGGGGCCTAGTTACCTGTGCTGTCACTGCCCACACCAGCCCCCCACCCCCCACCAGACGCCCTTTCCTAGAGAAGAAGGAAAAAAAATCAAGATAAGCACCTCAGCTGTGGTAGCAATGGAAGTACTCAAGCCCTTCCTTAGGGTCGCCCCTGGGTCCTCATGCTCTACCGCTTCATGGATGTTGCAGTCCTCATGCTGCAGTGCCTGCTAGCCAGTCTCAGAGAAGGCAAAAACAACCAGCAAAGAAAAAAGAGGAGACGTGCCAGTGACAACACTGGTAAAGAATTACAAACACATCCAAGGTTCAATGCAGGTTGGGGTTATTTTCTAGCTCCGATTATCAGTTCCAATCCAGCCATCAAAGGAGACAGATGTAGCATAGCCCCTGAAGAAATCCTGATCATCCACCACTTGTCAGTACCGGTCAGTCTGTAGTCCTGTCTATTGATGCTGAAGCGAGGAGGAGGAACAAGATTTGGAGTGGGAGGAGCAGGGTGAACGGGGTGCAGAGGCAGTGCAGCGGAGGCTCAATAGCATGAGCTATCTGCTCTTGAAATGCATCACTTCCACCTCTGCAAAGATGCACACGCAGGCTGCTCTGAGACGGCACTCTGTTTTCTCTCCTGAGCTCTCCTTCCTCGAGTCTCTGAACGGCTCAGCTCACAGTTGCTGCATGCTGCTGCAGTCCTCACTCCTCAGCTGCACTCCTGTGTGCGTGAGTACGTGCGTGTGCCAGTGGGATTGTGTGTTCAGTCACAATCAGCACTGCAGTGGCAGAGCGGAATGATAAGGAGGGAAGACAGAGGGAGGCACCGAGAGGAGAGGGGGAGAGAGGGAGTCTGAGAGAGGAAATAGAGAAAAGGGTAGTACCAAATCAGGGACAAAATTGTAAGGGAGAGCAAGTCAAAAAAGTGAAAATATAGTGTTAGCTGGAAGAAGTGAGAGGGTGGGGGGTTAGTAGAACAGGGAGGAAGAGAGCCTGCGTCATCCCTCGGTGTCACCAGGGACATTTCTCTGCACTAGAAATGACTGCACTCAGAGCCGGATCAAAATTTGCAAAGCAAGGGGTGAGGTTTGTGAAACAGGAAGGAGAACGCACACACACGTTCCAAACTGCACCGGACCGATTCACATTCTGTTTAGGAGAGGCCATGCTTGTGCTACAGCCTCAGAAAGACTTTATGTGCATTTTCAAAGGTGTGGGAAAGTGTTTCACTTGAGGGTAACATGCGTGAATTTGTATGACCTTAAACACCCACATGAAGAATATTATAATCCACATATATGCAGTAATATGCATGCTGGCAGTGCATGTTGTCTTACATGAATATGGACATTTAAATCTGTTCATTTTGAGCAATGCTTATAAATTTGCATTATGACCTATTAGACTCTTCCTACATTTTGTGGCTTTTAAGTAGTTATAACATTTTACACACAGATATAACAATGCTTGTCTATATGTCAGATTTAAACAAAATTTTATTTATTTTTTATTTATTCATTTTTCATTCATTCATTTAAAAGAAACATATTAAACAAAGCAAATTCATCAAAAACAAAAACAAACATTGAATGAAAAGGGTGCAGAAAGAAGAAAATACTTATATCTGCCACTTATTTAAAAAATATAAAATAAACGAACGAACAACAACTCAGGCCAAGGGCGTCCGAAGCATCCGTAATGTGGGGGGACACGATGATGTGTGTAAGTGTGCATGTGCTGAGCATAAATAAGGTGTTCACTAGTGAACTAAAAAGCAGCATTTCTCCTAGATCTCCTTTAATTCCACACATTTAAAACCTGTTTCTCACCAAGTTTGTGTAAATTCATCTGTGGTTTTAAAGACATTTTATCTTTAATACACTTTAACACAGAGCGTCAGGTCGACACTATTTGTCTTTATAGAGAAATAAAAACCATCACTGGACTTTTTTACTTGTGTTCAACACTCCTCATGTAAATGATGTTTGTCATGAAGCTTGAGGACAGTAAGGTGTGGATTTTAAAGACATTTCTACTTTAATGCACCTGAACACACAGAGTCTCTTCCACCTGCAGAGTCTCACAGTTCCTGCTGAGATAAGATGCTACAGATGCAGCTCCTCTTCTCTCCTCCCAACATGAATACATGTTGATGATCAACCCCCTGGTCAACACATGCCCGCACTAAGCTGCTAAACTGGCGAGTAACACAGGAACCTCCACCTCCTCCACCTGTGCACGTTTTCTGCTGAGGCAGGAGGAGACGCACAGAAACACTGTAGGTGTTGCACCATATTCTGTGACCACCGTATATTGTAACCATGGCAACAGGCTGCTGTGTTTAGAGTTGGAGGTAACCAGGAAAACCTGGAGTTGAGTTTTAGTGGTTTGAGTATTCTCCTATTAATCAAGTGGAATGGATTTGATCACGAAGAAAGAGAAACTGTGCCGCCTGAACTAATGTTTCATAGTAAAAGTGGGGGGGTCCAAATGAACGTTTTTTTTTATGTGGGGGGGACTTGTCCCCTTCACATATAATGGTTGCGACGCCTATGACAAGCTTAAACAATCAAAATAAAGTGAAAACAAAAAACATCAGGCATCCTTCACTTGATGCCATACTTTAACAACAACTTTACCTTAATCATCTTTTTAAACATATAAATTGTTTTATAAATGTTTATGGTGATATCAAGGCAATTCCACAATCCTGTTCCCTGAACTACAACTCAGCTCCTTCAGACCAGTTCTAAATGGAGGTTTTACAAACATTTCCATTCCCTTAAGGTTATAATCACTCTTTTTAAAAGAAATTTTAATTGAATATTTGGGGGGGTAATATTTTTAATGAGCTTTATACATGACTTGTAAAATACGATATTCAACCAAATCATAAAATTTTAATAATGTCAACTGATGAAACAATATATTTGTTGGGTGACCATAGCACATTCTACTAATAATTCTTATAGCTCTTTTTTGTAAAATAAAAATAGGATTTGTAATTGTTTTGCATGCTTTTCCCCAAACTTCAATAAAATAGATTAAATATGGAATAATCATTACATTATACTATATGTACATGTTAGGAGTGCGCGGGGAACCCAGATGGTATGAGACCCAGAACGAGGCAGACACAGGGGAAGTACAAAAGAACAGTGTTTATTATGTACAGTGATATTAAAGTGTCCACACGCTGCTTCACAGAGGCTCCTGGAAAGAGGAACGACAGGTTAATGTTGGTCCAGAGGGGAAGACCTGAGTGGTTTGTTTGAAGAGCGTTTTTGTCCTTATAGTCCAAACCCGAAGGAGGAGAGCTGGTCCTTCAGTCCAAGGAGTGAGCAGCAGAGGGAAATCCAACGAGGGTCCAAGGGAACGAGGAAGGCTGGCAACTGGAGGCAAAAATGGCACGAGGAATACCTGACAGGCTGAGGGATCCAGATCAGGTCACGAGGAGATCCAAAAACACGAGGAACCAAGAAACTGGAAAAGAGAACACAAGTGAACAAATTCTTTTCACCTAGACATATCTAGCTCAACAGTACTATACCATGAGAGGTGATATGCTCCAGCGATGAGTCACACTGGGCTGCAGCCTTTTGTAGATGGAGAGGCTCATCAGGCTGATGACCGCCAGGTGTTGGTAATCAGCGGCCATCAGCAAGGCAGGCTGCAGGCAGTGGGACCCTTACAGTATAAAGCTTTATCATTCAAAACTCTTACTTTATACAGTAATGCAATTGATTTAGCTATTTTTATTCTTAAGTAATTTACATGAGGTTTCCATGTCAGCTTCTCATAAATAACGACACCCCAAAATTTTATTTCATTAACTCTATGAATTTCTATACTGTCAATTTTAAATAGGACTTCAATAATTTTTTTCTATTACTAAATAGCATGTAGTTCATTTTTTCCAAATTTAATGATAACTTGTTAAGTTGGAACCAAGTTTGTATTTTTACGAATTCTGCCTTTATCATCTCTAACATCAGTTCAATATTCACTCATTCATTCATTCAACCTTTATTTAAACAGATAAGTCACATTGAGCCTCAAAGACTCATTTACAAGTGAGATCTGTTTGGACAGACAATATCTTCTCCTGAACAAAAAAAATGTATCATCTGCAAATAAAACAAACTTCAAAAGTTCTGACACATCAATCACATCATTCACATACAAAATAAACACATTTAATCCCAACATAGAGCCCTGAGGAACTCCACATCCATTGACACAAAATTCTGATCTTACATTGTTGAAATCATTCATAATAAAACAAAATTATGAATTTAAACATATGCTACTCCATCCATCCATTTTCTTTACCCGCTTATTCCATTTTGGGTCACTGGGGTCGCTGGTGCCCATGTCCAGCAATCACTGTGCGAGGGGCGGGGTACACCCTGGACGGGTCGCAAATCCATCACAGGGACACATAGAGACAAACGAGACAAACAACCATTCACTCTCTCACTCACACCTAGGGACAATTTAGAGTTACCAATCAGTCTAACAATGGATCATTAGCACCTGATGGCTGTTTACTGTTCACAGCCCTCTGTGAGTAGTAAAAAGCCATCAGGTGCTAATGATCCATTGTTAGGCTGATGGTCCTTCTTGATCATGTGATCAGCTGGTTTTGGTTGTCAGCAGCAAACTGGTTGATCCACTCTGAGAAGGTGCTATTTAAGAGACTGAGCTGAATACAGCACCTCAGACTGAGGAAGTCCTCAGGATGAGAGACGAAACGTTTCTACATTTTTTTGTTGTTTGTCTTTGTTTTGTTTTTTTGAATGTCCAGAGGACCAGATTTAACTTTTTTAGATTTTTCTACCTGGATTATTGAGCATGCATCAGGATGTTATCTTATATACACAACTTTTTGTAACATCACAAGTTGACAGTAACTTGTCTTCATGTTGCATTCAGGTACTACATGTAATTGCAAAAATACATCCATCCATTATATTTTACCCGCTTCTTCCTTTTTTAGGGTCGTGGGGGGTCACTGGTGCCCATGTCCAGCAATCACTGTGCGAGAGGTGGGGGACAGCTGGACAGGTCTCCAGTCCATCACAATTCAATTCAATTCAATAATACTTTATTAATCCCAGATGGAAATTAAATGTTGTTGTAACTCATCATCCTGGTTTCATTAAAGAGCTGTTATAGATGATGGCTGTGGGCAGGAAGGATCTCTTGTAGCGTCTGTCCTACAACGGATCTGAAGAAGCCTCTGACTGAAGACACTTTGTTGTTGTATGACAGTCTGATGAAGAGGATGCTGAGGGTTGTCTATAATGTTCTTCTATAATTAATTATAATAGTAATGAACAATAATCAATAATTAATAAATAGTAATATTAATAATAATTAATTATTATATTAATTGTAATATAATAATTAATTATTATATTAATTGTAATATAATAATTAATTATATAATGATTAATGTTCTCAAGGACACCTAGAGACAAACGAGCCAAGCAACCATTCACTTTCACTCTCTCCTAGGGACAATTTAGAGTTACCAATTAGCGTAACATGTATATTTTTGGTCTGTGGGAGGAAACTGGAGTACCCCCCCCCCCCCCCCCAAAAAAAAAAAAAAAAAAAAAATACAAGCACGAGAAGAACATGAAAACTCAACCCAGAAAGGCCCCGGACCAAGATTCGCTGAGAGGTAGCAGCTCTACCAGTTGGGCCACTGTGCTGCCCGTAATTTCAATAATCCACAATGAAATTTTAACAGTAACCCATCGAATTTACTGTTTATGTAAAAGTTCATCATGTAATGAAATCAAAATACAAACATATTAATGAAAATTATAAATATAAACCTAAATGGGATATTTAACTTTCAATTATTTTAAACTTAGAACTAGTACAATTTTTCTTCCTGTGGACCCACCACCTGCAGGAAGGGCAATAAAAGTCAGTGCGTGATGCCATGGGCAGTGGTTGAAGGCGGGGACCTTGGCGCTCTGACCCTGGCTTAGCAAATCTAGCTCTTGGGACATGGAACATGACCTCTCTGGTGTGAAGGAGCCTGAGCTTGTGTGTGAGGTTGAGAGGTACCGACTAGATATAGTTGGGCTCACCTCAACACACAGCATGGGCTCTGGAACTGATCTCCTTGAGAGGGGCTGGACCTTATTCCACTCTGGAGTTGCCCATGGTGAGAGGCGTCGAGCTGGTGTGGGTCTACTTGTAGCCCCACAACTTGGTGCCTGTGTTGGAGTTTTCCCCGGTAGAGGAGAGGATGGCTTCCCTTCTCCTTCAGGTGGGGGGGACGGGCTCTGACTGTTGTATGTGCCTATGCACTGAACGGCAGTTCAGAGTATCCAGCCTTTTTGGAGTCCTTGGCAAGGGTGCTGGAGGTGCGCCAGCTGGGGACTCCTTTATTCTGCTGGGGGACTTCAATGCCCACGTGGGTAATGACAGTGTGACCTGGAGGGGCGTGATTGGGAGGAACAGCCTCTCTGATCTGAACCCTTGCAGTGTTCTGTTGTTGGACTTCTGTGCTAGTCATAGTTTTTCCATCACAAACACCATGTTTGAACATAAGGGTGTCCATAAGTGCACTTGGCACCAGCACACCCTAGGTCGTAGATCGATGATAGACTTCATAGTCATGTCATCTGATTTGTGGCTGTTTGTTTTGGACACTCGGATGACGAGAGGAGCTGACCCATTAACTGATCACCACCTGGTAGTGAGTTGGATCAGATGGCAGGGGAAGATGACGGACAGACCTGGTAGACCCAAATGTGTAGTGAGGGTTTGCTGGGAATGCCTGGCAGAAGAACCCGTCAGAGAGATCTTCAACTCGCACCTCCGGGAGAGCTTTAACCGCATCCCAGCTGAGGTGGGGGACATTGAGGTGGGGGAGATCTATTCAGGGGTATTGGAGAAGCGAGTCCGATCGTTGGTTGAACCTCAGATCCAGGAGGAACAATGTGGGTTCCATCCTGGCTGTGGAATACTGGCTCAGCTCTTTACCCTCACTAGGGTCCTCGAGGGGTCATGGGAGTTTGCCCATTCAGTCTAGATGTGTTTTGTGGATTTGGAGAAGGCATTCAACCGTGTTCCTCGGGGTACACTGTGGGGGGTGCTCTGTGAGTATAAGATTGGTGGCCCGTTGCTACGGGCTGTTCAGTCCCTATACAAACAGTGCAAGAGCTTGGTTCACATTGCCGGCAGTAAGTCGGACACCTTCAGGGTGGGACTTGGACTCCGCCAGGGCTGCCCTTTGTCACCGATTCTGTTCATAACTTTTATGGACAGAATTTCTTGGTGCAGCCAGTGGGTGGAGAGTTTTCGGTTTGGTGGCCTCAGGATTCCATCTCTGCTCTTTGAAGATGATGTGATCCTGTTGGCATCATCATGCTGTGATCTTCAGCTCTCACTGGAGCGGTTTGCTGCCAAGTGTGAAGAAGCTTGGATGAGAATCAGCACATCCAAATCTGAGGCCATGGTCCTCAACTGGAAAAGGGTGGACTGCTCTCTCCAGATTGAGGGTGAGGTTCTACCTCAAGTGAAGGAGTTCAATCATCTTGAGGTTTTGTTCACGAGCGAGGGAAGAATGGAGCGTGAGATTGACAGACGGATTGGTGCAGCGTCTGCAGTATTGCGGACTATGTACCGGTCCGTTGTGGTGAAGAGAGAGCTAAGCTGTAAGGCAAAATTCTCTGTTTACCAGTCAGTCTATGTTCCTACCCTCACCTATGGTCGCAAGCTCTGGGTAGTGACCGAAAGAATGAGATTGCGGATACAGACGGTTGAAATGAGTTTCCTCCGCAGAGCAGCAGTACTCTCCCTTAGAGATAGGGTGAGAAGTTCAGTTATCTGGGAGAGACTCAGAATGGAACCGCTGCTCTTCCACATTGAGATGAGCCAGTTGAGGTGGTTCGGGTGTCTGCTAAAGATGCCCCCTCAACGCCTCCCTAGGGAGGTGTTTCGGGCATGTCCGACTGGGAGGAGACCCCGGGGAAGACCCACTTCACAATGGAGAGACTATGTCTCTCGTTTGGCCTGGGAACACCTTGGAATACTCACAGAAGGGGCTGAAAGAGGTAGCTGTGGAAAGAGATGTCTGGGCTTCCCTGCTCAAGGTGCTGCCCCTGCGACCCGACTTCAGAACAAGCGGAAGATAATGGATATATGGATGGATAGATGGATAGAATTTTTAATTTACAGGTTGTATTTAAATGGACAGTTACCCATTCATACAGTACTCTACTAGATAGCTACAAAGATAAGCTGAATCTGTAGAGACTAATCGAACTGTATCACATTCATACACCGATGGGACACACATCAGAAACAATGAAGGGTTCAGTGTCTTGCCCAGGTACACTTTGGCACTGCTGGTGGAATTGAACCCCAACTCTGGCATTGGAGGACAACTGCTCTAACCATTCAGCCACAGCTGCCCTATAAATCTAAATGGTGCGTTTCGGAGCATGCTGAAGGGGCGGGGCCAGACCTCAAAGTTTGACATCTTGCCATGAAAAATGAAACACTAATAGCTCCTACACGAAAACTGTCTGAGACATCAAACCTTCAGTGATTGATCCACATCCGGTCTCCTGCAAAACTGAATGGTCAAATCAAGATATCACTTAAGTCACGCCCCCTGAAAATAGGAAGTGTAAAGTTTTACGTTGAACAGTCCCTATCTGACTCCTGTGATCTAATCAGCATGATAGTGTGTTCAGTGATCGAGGACATGTTGGTGTAACTTTCTTTCCCACACTGACAGTTTTGGGTGGAGCATGTGGGCGGCGCAGCGTGGCGAAGTAAGACGTAACGCTGTCGCCATACGTTTGGCTCTAAATTCCACAGATTTGAGCCGAGGTGCACCAAAATCAGTATGATCGATTATTATCCACCGCTTGAACGGGAATCAATGATAAGTTGCCAAAAGCCTCTGCAGTGCCCCCTAGAATATTTTAAAACCTCAGCCCCAAGCCATTTTTTCACAGATAATTCTGAAACTCTGTGGAAATCTGCATCTTCTCAGGACATATGAAAAAGTCTCTTGGAGCCCTAGTCTAAACTCAACAGGAATTTGGCCATTTTGGGTCAAAGGGTCATTTTGGGACGTTTCTAATGGCAAATTTTACCATACCATACCATACCATACCACTTTATTTATAAAGCACTTAAAACAGCTACAAGGCCAACCAAAGTGCTGTACAGACAAAACAACAGGTAACACACAAAGAAAAATACAAAATGAGGTAAATCAGAATATAGACATAAAAACGATGCAGATAATGACGACAAACCAGTGTGGAGCATACAGGATCAAAACACAGATCCTCTGGTGTTGAAAGCTACTGAATAGTAGTGAGTTTTTAAACGGTACTTGAAAACCGAGAAGGAGGGGGCCTGCCTAACAAGCAGAGGTAACTCGTTCCAGAGTCTTGGTCCTGCTACAGTGAAGGCCCTGTCACCTCTGCGCTTAAGACGAGTTCCTGGAAATGTGAGGAGCAACTGGTCCGCTGACCTCAGGGAACGTGGTGGGACATACGGTTGTAGCAAATCAGAGAGAAGGGGGGGGGGGGGGGGGGGG
>NC_056511.1:46726529-46735212 GCF_014905685.2 Nematolebias whitei
GACACTGTTCAGTGATTTGTAGACATACATGAGTATTTTGAACTGGATTCGAAAGTGAACCGGTAACCAGTGCAGTGAGGCCAAAACTGGTGTAATGTGCTCTCTTTTGCCTGTACTGGTTAAAAATCGGGCTGCTGCATTCTGGACCAGTTGTAGTCGTGCAATGGAGGTCTGACTGATACCAAACAGGAGTGAATTGCAGTAATCAAGCCTAGATGTAATGAATGCATGTATTACTGTCTCCAGGTTTTTTTTGGACAATATGGGCTTCAGTTTAGACAGCCGCCTCAGTTGAAAGAAGCATGATTTAACAATCATGTTTACATGATTGTTAAGCTTCAGGGAAGGGTCCATTATTACGCCCGGATTAGTGATTCTTTGTTTTTCTGACAGGGTTAGAATGGAAAGGTCAATGCAGTGGTTTGTGATCGTGTCGTTGGGAGGGAACAACATGACTTCAGACTTCTTTTCATTGAAACTCAAGAAATTTAAAGCCATCCAGTCCCTGATGTCAGCCAGGCAGTTGAGCAGCGGTTGAATAGAGCATGTACCATTGTGTCTTAGGGGGAAGTAAATTTGACAGTCATCGGCATAGAAGTGGAAGGGCATGTTGTGTTTCCGGAAAATAGCACCAAGCGGCAGCAGGTATAAAGAGAATAGGAGGGGACCCAGGATGGACCCCTGTGGAACCCCCCATTTAAGCTCTGCCTCTGCGGAACTAAAATCCTTGATGGAGACGCAAAAGGATCTGTCAGCGAGGTAAGATCTGAACCAATTGAGGGCTGATCCTGTGATACCCACCCATTGCTCCAACCTAGCAATGAGGATCTCATGGTCGATGGTGTCAAAGGCGGCTGTGAGGTCCAACAGGACAAGCAGCACAGAATCACCGGTATCTGTGAATCTGAAGATGTCGTTAAAGACCTTCAGCAGGGCAGTTTCAGTGCTGTGGAGAGGTTTAAAGCCAGATTGGAAAAGCTCTAAGATGGCGTGATCCTCTAGGAAGCACTTCAACTGGGACTTGACTATTTTCTCCAGTACTTTAGAAACAAATGGGAGTTTGGAGACAAGCCGGTAGTTGGAAACGACTGAGGGGTCAAGGTTTGGTTTTTTCAGGAGAGGCTGGACGGCAGCATGTTTAAAGGATTTTGGCACCACTCCAGTGGATTAACTACTGTTTACTATAGCAAGAATGGACGGACCTAGAGTGGGAAAAACCTCCTTTAGTAGTTGAGGGGGGACCACATCAAAGGGGGAGCCAGAAGGTTTCAAGCTGCACATGACCTGCTCTAGAGAAGATAGTGATGGGTTCAAAATGGTCAAAAGGAGCTACAGATTGAGGTGGGATGGATGGGTCATGAGTTGGAGAGGAAATGAGAGCTTGGGTGGTCGCAATTTTTTCCAAAAAGAAATGTAAGAAGTTATCGCACAGCTCAGTCGAGGCTTCCAGAGGTGATGGTTCAGTGAGGTGGAGAACAGAGTTTAGGGTGGAGAAGAGGACACGTGGGTTGCGAGAGTTTGAGGTAATTATATCAGAGAAATATTTGGATTTAGCAGCTTTTATTGCTTTCTGATAACGGTGCCAACTCTCTTTAAGTATTTGAAAAGAGACCTGCAGCCTGTCTTTCCTCCATTTGCGCTCTGCCCTCCTACATTGCTGCCTAACGGCCTTGGTGACGTCACTCAGCCAAGGTTCTGCTCTCAGTTTTGATTTTCTAGTTTTAACAGGCGCAACATGATCCAGAGTCTTTAAGCAGACAGAGTTGAACTGGGATGTCAGCTCCTCAGTTGTGGTGAGAAACACTGGGACCTGAATTATCATTTCAGAGTTATAAACATCTGTGAAACGTGCGGCAGTGAAGTGGTTAATGGTCCAGGTCCTACGTGCAAGAATGCACGACTTAGGAATTGGATGGGGGAGGGTGAACTCAAACCGGACTGACATGTGGTCTGAAAAAACATTATCACCAATAACAAGATTATTAACAGTCACATCATGAGTTAAAACAAGGTCCAGTGTATGTCCACACTCTTGGGTGGGACCTTTTACATGCTGAGTTAGATTAAATGAGTCCAATAAATCTAAAAAGTCCTTAACCAAGTGCTTCTCAGGACAGCACACGTGCAAATTAAAGTCCCCAATAATGAAAACATGCTCATATTTTGGTGTGATTTCAGCCAAGAAATCAGAAAACTCATTTATGAAATCCTTAGATCGAGGTGGGCGGTAGACGAGTGCAAATAAAGTCTGAGGTAAATGTCCGAGTTCAAAGATGCTCAGCTCAAAGCTGGCGCGGGAAACTGGGATGGGCAGTTGTTTACAGTCAAAAGTTGATTTGAATATTGTTAATAATCTACTACCGCGCCGGCCTGATGGCCGCGGTGCGTTAAAACACAGACAGTTCGGTGACAGTAATTCCGTCAAGGCGCTGGACTCACCCGGAGACATCCAAGTCTCTGTGATGCACAGAAAGTCCAAATCGTGCTCTTGAAAATAATCCCTGAGGATAAAAGATTTGTTGGTAACAGATCTTGCGTTGACCAAACACATCCGAATACTGTCCAAAGTGGAGCTAACAGTGGTGGAGTTAGCTGCGGTGGAGTTAGCGTGCTCTAATGGCTGCAGGTTTTCAATAACAGCCCCTCTAGGTCGGTCCGAGCTGCACACCGGCTGCCAACTCACTTTGGTTACCTGGTCCGGGCACACAGGAGAGGAAGAAGCAGTGCACAGAGCTTTCAGCTTCACCAGCTGACCAGCACGTTTTCCCCGGTGTCTGAAGCGATATCTCTGGGCAGGCAGGTGAGGAGCCCAGCGAAGGTAAACTGGCACGTCCGCCAGCAGGGGGGGGAGGAGGGGGGGGCAGAGGTACGCTCATATTGTTCCAAATAAGCGACTTCAGTGACAGAAAAACGAAGATCCAAAAGTTGTTGTCTGTCATACACCAGCAGAGAGTTGATGTCACAGATGTGAAATTCAAAAAACAGAAATAATCCGAACACCATCAGCAGAGGTGGATTGCAAGCCATGTACACGGGCGCCATCTTACCGTAAGTTTATTGTTCTTGAATTTTAACAAACTCATCCTAGGGATTTGGATGGGTTGCCTTAAAACTTGGTTAATATGCCCTTAACACAATGGGGAGTAAAAGTTTTCAAAAGCTTGCGGTTTCGTATATGTTAAAGGGGCGTGGCCAGGCCTCAAATTTGCGCTTCACACAAGAAATGTCCAAAAGCTATAATTTTCACATTAAAAGACCAAAATGCACCAAACTTGCCAGGAGTCATCCCTGTTGGATGTTCGACGATCCTCTATGGTCATATTCTCATGTCATCAAAGCCCCACCCCCTTTACTTGGAAAGCTCCCTCTCGGACACCCTTGACCTAATCAAGATGATCCTGTGTTAGAAGACATATAACAAGTTGGTCTGACTTGCTTTAAAGCGCAAACAATCGTTATCCAGCCCTTGAACAAGTATTATGATAAGTGGCCAATAGTCTCCACAGTACCCCCTACATTATTCCCACAGTTATAGTTCAGTGATATCAGATCAGTGATCCGATCTGCACCAGATTTATTGTGCATAATCAGTGAGCACTTATAGACACATTGATATTGTGGCTTAACATATGACTAGTGCGTCCCCTAGATTATTCCAACAGTTACATCTCAGTGATACATCATCCAATCTGCACCAGATTTTTGGTGCATCATCTATGAGCATTTCTACACACATTGGTATTGTTATTAAACATTTGACTCAAGTGCGCCCCCTAGATTATTCAAACTGTTATAACTCAGTGATACATCATCTGATCTGGACCAGATTTTGTGTGTGTAATCAGTGAGCACCTCTAGACACATTGATATTATGATTTAACATATGATGTCACAATTCACTCCTGTTAGATTAGATTTTATATCACTTTGTGCACTGCTTGGTGTCTTTGGATCATTTTCTTCTCGTCTGTCTGCATGTGTGTGTTTTGGGTTGTCTTGGCTGCATGTGGGTTTACTCCTGTTAGATTAGATTTTATATCACTTTGTGCACTGCTTGGTGTCTTTGGATCATTTTCTTCTCGTCTGTCTGCATGTGTGTGTTTTGGGTTGACTTGGCTGCATGTGGGTTTAAGGTTGTCTTCACTGATCAAACCGTTTTGCCTTCACTGCAGCACCTACAGCTCTGATTACCTTTCAATTAGCTGCACCTGTCTCTGAACCCTTTATAAGTCAGACTCTCACACAGGGTGATTGCCAGATAGTCAAAAACAGTTTACTGCCAGTAGTGATCCCATACACTTGATCCCTTGTACCTGTATTTCATAGTTTATCATAGTGTTTACCCAGTTTAGTCAATTTCCTGTCCTCTTTGCACCTGTCCCGTTCCCTGGTTTGTATCCTTACCTCTATGGTTCACTCTCCCAGCTTCCTGACTCATCGCCTGCCTGACTTCGCCTCCTTCTCGACCCCCTGGACTGATACCTCACTGAAAACGGTAATGACCCCCACCTGTGTGACAAGGTCCTCTTGCCTTACCTGTTGGTCCTGTCGCCCATCTGCTTCCCGGTTTCGTACTCTCACCTGCTGGACTTCCCTCTGCGCCTCACAAATTGGTACCATTGGTCATCTGTTGCCTGGTTTTGGACTCCCGCCTGTAGGAAAAGCCTCTTCGTCTCAAGGACTCCAAACACTGACTCACCGCTGTGGCCGGCTGCTTTCCCTCACTGGAACCAGCCTCTCCTGCAGCTGCTCAGTCCTGCTGGAACAACATCAACCTCTGGACCCCCTTCAACCAACAAGACGGTTAGCGGTCACTTCTCTTTGACTGTTACACTTGCCCCTGTCACCAGCTTGACCACTGACCGTTCTCTTCTTGTCAACAGACTCGTTCCAGCCCAGACACCCAGAACTCGACACCAGAACCGGTTTTGACCCAATTCCATTAAAGCGGGTCCTCACAATAAACTTGGTTTAACTTGCTTATTGGTTGTGGTGATTTTGGTCCAGCCCCTTTTTAAAGGGGGGGGGGGGGTCATTACAGAACTATTTGGCCATCATGGACCACTCACCTTCTGCTGACTAGTGCTCTGGTGTCGAGGGTGCAATTGTTAAATTAGAAACAGGTATGGAAGACATTGTTCGCCTGCTTAAAAACATCACACCTCAGGACCCACCTCAGGATTCGGTTGCTGTTAGATCTCTTCCTGAACCAGCTCGGGAGCCCAGATTGAACCCCCCAGAACTGTTTTCAGGAGAATCCGATCGATGCCGCCCATTTATTACTCAGTGTGAAATTCACTTCCAACTCCAGCCGTCCTCTTTCCTCTCTGAGAGGTCCACAGTAGCATAATGATTTCCCTTCTCTCTGGCAAGGCCAAAAGATGGGGAACTGTAGAATGGTAACGGGACTCTCCTAACTGTTATGCTTTTCAGACATTTGCTAAGGAACTCTGTCGGGTGTTCGATCCAGTTCTTCCAGAGCGAGAAGCTGCCAGACATCTCTTCTCCATTAAACAAGGTAACCGAAGAGTCACTGATTTCATCATCGAGTTTCATTCTATTGCTTCAGGAAGCCACTGGAATGAGGAGGCACTCACGGATGCTTTTTATCGGGGGCTTAACGATAACATTGAAGATGGACTGACAACAAAGCGATACCCTGATTCGCTTCAGGACCTGGAGGATTTGGCCACTAGGGTGGACCTTCACCTGACAGAACTTTTGAGAAAACAAGGACTGCAATCATTGCTTGTCACCAAGAATATTGAGGAACCCATGCAGTTGGGCCAAAGTCGCCTCACACCAGCAGAGTGCAAGAGACGACGGAAGGGACACCTCTGCCCAATAAAAGGGCTGGCTCAGTGAACGCGAGGAGATGGTTACTGAGTTGGGCCCAAACAACTAAACTCTCCTCTCCTTTTACCCTGAGAGCTGATCTCATCATCCCGGGTAAGTCTCAGACTTCTGTAAAGGTGCTCATAGACTCAGGTGCGGACACAAAATTCATTGACTGTGACTTTGCAGTTACTGCAGGTATTGAGATAATAGAATGCTCTAAAAAACACTGTTGTAGCCTTGGATGGCCGTCCATTGAATTCATTATCTCACATCACAGAACCGGTCACTTTATGTTTGGGAGACAACCACAAAGAGATGATAAACTTTTTGGTTATAAACTCTCCTCAGTCACCTGTGGTTTTGGCTTTCAAAACACAATCCTCACCACCCATACGATTGCCCTATTGACTTACTTCCTGTCTCCACACCTCCCGGGGCCGCTCTCTATTCACTTTCTGCCCCAGAACAACAGTCTATGAGAGATTCTATTGGAGAATCACTCCAGGCTGGGATAATCAGACCATCTACCTCCCCAGCCGGGGCTGGGGGTTTTTGGAAATAAGGACGGTTCGCTGTGTCCTTTCAACGATTATAGGGGCCTCAATAAGATAACTGTAAAGAACAGATACCCTCTGCCCCTCATGAATTCAACTTTTGATCTCCTACAAGGAGCTAACTTGTTTACAAAGTTGGATCTGCGTAACATTTACCATTTTGTTCGCATACAAGAGGGTGATGAATGGAAGACCGCCTTCAACACCCCCACTGGTCATTATGAGTATTTGGTCATGCCCTTCGGTTTAACTAACACTCCTGCAATATTTCAAAACCTGGTCAATGATGTATTAAGAGACATGGTCAATCATTTTGTATTTGTTTATTTGGACAACATTCTTATTTTTTCAAAAGACATTGTCTCACACCGCAAACAGGTCCGGGCTGTCCACACCCGGCTTCTCCAGAACGGCCTGTACATAAAAGATGAGAAATGTGAATTTCATGTTTCCACCACCTCTTTCCTTGGTTTCATCATCTCGCCCAAGATTGAGAAGAACCGCAACAAGATTGCGGCCATCGTTGACTGGCCGAACCCCACGGACCGTAAGCAGCTCCAAAGGTCCTTGGGGTTCGTAAACTTCTACAGACGATTCATCAAAGGGTACAGCCAAATAGCCAAAACTCTACATGCACTTACTTCTGTAAAGACATGTTTTGTTTGGTCACCTGTTGCTAACGAAGCATTTGTCAAGTTAAAAACTGTGTTTTCTTCTGCTCCTGTTCTCCTGGCCCCCAATACAGAGGAACCTTTTGTGGTGGAGGTGGATGCCTCTAGTACTGGTGTGGGGGCCATCCTGAGTCAGCGAAGCCAGGAGGGGAGCCTTCACCCCTGTGCCTTTTTTTCTAGGAGCCTCTCCTCAGTGGAGCAGAACTATGATGTGGGGGATAGGGTCCTGTTAGCAGGTAAGCTCACCCTGGAGGAGTGGTGTCACTGGCTAGAGGGCTCCAGTTTCCCTTTTCAAGTAAGGACGGACCACAAAAACCTGGAGTATCTCCGGTCTGCTACAAACATCTGAGCTGCTGTTACAAACATCTGAGCTGCTGTTACAAACACATGAGCTGCTGCTACAAACACCTGAGCTGCTGCTACAAACACCTGAGCGGCTGCTACAAACATTTGAGCTGCTGCTACAAACACCTGAGCTGCTGCTACAAACACCTGAGCTGCTGCTAAAAAAATCTGAGCTACTGCTACAAAAATCTGAGCTGCTGCTACAAACACCTGAGCTGCTGCTACAAACACCTGATTTGCTGCTACAAACTCCTGAGCTGCTGCTAGAAACACCTGATTTGCTGCTACAAACATCTGAGCTGCTGCTACAAACACCTGATTTGCTGCTACAAACACCTGAGCTGCTGCTACAAATACCTGAGCTGCTGCTACAAACATCTGAGCTGCTGCTACAAACACCTGATCTGCTGCTACGAACACCTGAGCTGCTGCTACGAACACCTGAGCTGCTGCTACGAACACCTGAGCTGCTGCTACGAACACCTGAGCTGCTGCTACTAACATCTGAGCTGCAGCTACTAACACCTGTGCTGCTGCTACAAATCCCTGAGCTGCTGCTACAAACCCCTGAGCTGCTGCTACAAACCCCTGAGCTGCTGCTACAAACAGCTGAGCTGCTGCTACAAACACCTGAGTTGCTGCAATAAACACCTGAGCTGCTGCTACAAACACCAGATTTGTTGCTACAAACACATTAGCTGCTGCTACAAACACCTGAGCTGCTGCTACAAACACCTGAGTTGCAGCTACAAAAATCTGAGCTGCTGCTACAAACACCTGAGCTGCTGCTACAAACACCTGAGCTGCTGCTACAAACACCTGAGTTGCAGCTACAAACATCTGAGCTGCTGCTACAAACATCTGAGCTGCTGCTACAAACACCTGATTTGCTGCTACAAACACCTGAGCTGCTGCTACAAACATCTGAGGTGCTGCTACAAACACCTGAGCTGCTGCTACAAACACCTGATCTGCTGCTAAAAACACCTGGGCTGCTGCTACAAACACCTGAGCTGCTGCTACAAACACCTGATTTGCTGCTACAAACACCTGAGCTGCTGCTACAAACATCTGAGCTGCTGCTACAAATACCTGAGCTGCTGCTACAAACAACTGATTTGCTGCTAGAAACACCTGAGCTGCTGCTACAAACACGTGAGCTGCTGCTATAAACTGTCGTAGTTTGCGGTTAGCAGCGAACCCAGAGTGCAGAACAGGGACTCAACTCGGCAGATATACAAAAAATATGTTTTAATGATAAATAAAAGTACAAAA
>NC_056511.1:46735222-46752357 GCF_014905685.2 Nematolebias whitei
CTGAGCTGCTGCTACAAACACATGAGCTGCTGCTACAACTATCTGAGCTGCTGCTAGAAACACCTGAGCGGTTGCTACAAACACCTGAGCTGCTGCTACAAACATCTGAGCTGCTGCTACAAACACCTGAGCTGCTGCTACAAACACCTGAGCTGCTGCTACAAACACCTGAGCTGCTGCTACAAACACCTGAGCTGCGGCTACAAACACCTGAGCTGCTGCTACAAACACCTGAGCTGCTGCTACAAACACCTGAGCTGCTGCTACAAACACCTGAGCTGCTGCTACAAACACCTGATTTGCTGCTACAAACACATGATTTGCTGCTACAAACACCTGATTTGCTGCTACAAACACCTGAGCTGCTACTACAAACACCTGATTTGCTGCTACAAACACCTGAGCTTCTGCTACAAACATCTGAGCTGCTGCTAGAAACACCTGAGCTGATGCTACAAACACCTGAGCTGCTGTTACAAACATCTGAGCTGCTGCTACAAACACATGAGCTGCTGCTACAACTATCTGAGCTGCTACTAGAAACACCTGAGCGGTTGCTACAAATATCTGAGCTGCTGCTACAAACACCTGAGCTGCTGCTGCTACAAACACCTGCACTGCTGCTACAAACACCTGAGCTGTTGCTACAAACACCTGCGAGTACTAAAACTGGGGGTTGGGGGTCAAGGGTATATACTAGTAAGTGAGCATGCATACCTCGTAAGTGAATGAGAACACGTTTGTACTTACATAGGTGCGTATAAGTACGCAGTGTATGCTTACGTAGCTGATGTGCATTTATATTGTGTTTCTGTGTGAATTGAATGACTGTCAGGTAGTCCGCTGACATGAGCTCATCTCTGGTTCTGCAAGGCCTCCTCTGTCTTAAGAGATGGTGGCCACCTAGGTCTGGAATAGAAAAAGAGCAGAAAAGGTTACAAAAGCGCACAGATAATTGTAGAGAAATACTTAAAACATAAGAAACAAGACACAATGTAATAATAGGATTATATACCTATTATTTTATTAGGCCTGAATGTGCTGCAAAGGCCTATTGTTATCGCTCTATTCAGGCCTGAGCTGCAATTTTTTCTGTCAAATAAATTGGCCTTTTGGGGGCCTTAACATATCCCAAAACTCACCAAATTTGGCGGACGCATCAAAACTGGTGAAAAATTACATATTTCAAGGGCGTGGCAAAAATCGCAACAGAAACTGATCAAGAGTGCCACCTAGACATTTTTAAAATACCCTCTGCTTTAACCTTATTTGTCGTAGAAACATGAAATTTGGTACGCTTGTCCATTTCACCAAGATGCACAGAAAACCCTCTGGCACCAACGTTGTACAATAAACAGGAAGGCGGCCATTTTGGAATGCCGGCTCAATTTTCACCCCTTTTTGGCAGTTTACAGCCTCCGCATTTGAACAAACTCCTCCTAGGGGTTTCGCTCAATCGGTTTCAAACTTGACCATTTTGGTCAATTGGCATGGGGGACTAAAAGTTATCAAAATGGTGCATTTCAGAGCATGCTGAAAGGGGCAGAGCCAGACCTTAAAGTTCGACATTTCGCTATGAAAAACAAAACGCTAATAGCTCCTACAGGAAAATGTCTGAGACATCAAACCTTCAGTGATTGATCCACATCTGGTCCTCTGCAAGACTGAATGGTCAAATCATGACATCACTTAAGCCATGACCCCTGACAACAGGAAGTATAAAGTTTTATGTTGAACGATCCCTATCTGTTACCTGATCAGCATCTGTTACCTGATCAGCATGATAGTGTGTCCAGTGACCGAAGACATGTTGGTGTAACTTGCTTTCCAACACTGACAATTTTGGGTGGAGCATGTGGGTGGAGCATGTGGGTGGAGCATGTGGGTGGAGCATGTGTGCGTCGTGACGTGGCGAAGTAAGACGTAACGCTGTTGCCATACATTTGGCTCTAAATTCCACAAATTTGAACCAAGGTGCACCAAAATCAGCATGATCGATCATTATCCACCCCTTGAACAGGAAGCCATGATAATTGGCCGATACCCTCCACAGCGCCCCCTAGAATATTTTAAAACCTCAGCCCCAAGCCATTTTTGACCGATAATTCTGAAACTCGGTGAACATCTATATCTTCTCAGGACCTATGAAAAAGTCTCTTGAAGTCCTGGTCCAAACTCAACAGGAAGTTGGCCGTTTTGGGTCAAAGGGTCATTTTTGGGTGTTTCTAATGGCAAATTTTAATGAACTCCTCCTAGGAATTTTTAGTGATTGCCTTCAAACTTGGTTGATATGCCCTTAACACATTGGGGAGTAACAGTTATCAAAAGCTTTCGATTTCGTATATGTTAAAGGGGCGTGGCCAGGCCTCAAAGTTGCGCTTCACGCCATAAATTTCCAAACGCTATAACTTTCACATTGAAAGACCAAAATGCACCAAACTTGGCAGGAGTCATCCCTGTTGGATGCCCGACGATCGGCCATATTTTGACATCATTAAAGCCCCGCACCCTCAGAACAAGAAGTCTTTTGTTTACTTGGAATGCTCCCTCTTTGACACCCTTGACTTAATCAGGATGATGCTGGGTAAGCATACATATAACAAGTTGATCTGACTTGATTTAAATTACAAACAGTTTTAGCTGGAGGTTGTGGGCGTGGCGGTGTGACAAATTAAGAAGTGATGCAGTTGCAATACGTTTGGCTCTAAATTGCACCAATTTGAGCCGAGGTGCACCAAAATCACTATGATCGATCATTATCCACCCATTGAACAGGAATCCATAAGTGGCCAATAGCCTCCACAGCGCCACCTACATTATCCCTATAGTTATATCTCAGTGATACGTAATCCAATCTGGAGCAGATTTATTGTGCGTGATCAGTGAGCACTTCTAGACACATTGATATTGTGGTTTAATCGATGACTCTAGTGCGTCCCCTAGATTATTCCAACAGTTATATCTCAGTGATACATCATACTATCTGCACCAGATTTTGGGTGCATCAACTGTGAGCATTTCTAGACACATTGGTATTGTGGTTTTACTTTTGACTCCAGTACGCCCCCTACATTATTCAAACTGTTATATCTCAGTGATACATTATCCGATCTGCACCAGATTTTTGGTGCGTGATCAGTGAGCACTTCTATATACATTTGTGTTGTTATTTAACATTTCACTCGAGTGCGCCCCTAGATAATTCCAAAAGTTATATCTTAGTGATATATCATTCGATCTGAACCAGATTTTTGGTGCGTCATTAGTGAACACTTCTAGACACATTGGTATTGTTGGTTTACTTTTGACTCGAGTGCACTCCCTAGATTATTCCAACAGTTATATCTCAGTGATACATCATCCGATTGGAACCAGATTTTTTTGGGCTTGGTCAGTGAGCACGTCTAGACACATTGATATTGTGGTTTAACAAATGACTCAAGTGCGCCCCCTAGATTATTTAATCAGTTATATATCAATGATATATCATCCGATCGGAACCAGATTTTGGGTGAGTCATTAGTGAGCACTTCTAGACACATTGGTATTGTTTTTTTAACTTTTGATTCCAGTGCACCCCCTACATTATTCCAACAGTTATATCTCTGTGAAATAGCATCCAATATGTACCAGATTTATTGTGCTTGATCTGTGAGCACTTATAGACACATTGGTATTGTTCTTTAACATTTGACTCAAGTGCACCCCCTACATTATTCCAACAGTTATATGTTGAAAAGTCTAAAGGAAGTCCTTTCATGACAAAACAAGAAGTGACTATAACTCCCGTCTGGAAGGTCGGATTTTAGCTAAAATTGTAAGGCTTGAAGTTGGGACTCATACTGATATGAGCAGAAGGTGATTGCAAAGTTTCGGCATATGCGCACTCTGGTGGATGCATGTGGGAATCGCACGCGAGCATTCGCGATGGTGACTGTGCAGAGTCACCAGAGCTCCCGCGGTTGCTGTAAAGCCTGAGCGACGCTTTGCTGCGAGGGCCTTCAATACTGCTTGTAGCTTTAATTTTTCTTTGTTTTTCCACTTGTTTCATCGTCACTCAAAAAACTGCCTCTTCACACTGCTGCGGGTAGAGAAGTACAATGAACCTGATGCTGACCACAGAGGAAGAACTTCTATCCTCTCAATTCGAACCAGCTGTAACATCTCACCAAATATACTGCCACTCTGTCATCACTCAATACGTTACCAATCAAACCACTTCATCAGTTCATCACTTGAACTTTAATTGTAAATATTTTACTTTTTCCTCTCTCTGTGCTCCAGTGAAGACAGATGTTTCTTCATGTACTACGTCTCCCCCCCACCCCCACACACTTCGCTGCTTGCTCTCTTTCATCTTGTGAACCCTTAAAGAGCCTCTTTTTTTTCTGCATACCTTCCTAATTCAAAGGATTTGATCAGCTGGTCTCTCAACAATATTGATCAACTTCTCCCGACAGAAGACAGGGTAAGGAGGACCCTCTTACCTCAACAGAAACAAATTGGAATCACGATAACAATTAGATTCTGCTGTTTGGGTTGGTGAAATCTGGATCGTCTACAAATTTGTGTGGATGTGTCGAAGCTTGACAGCACTCAGACTGAATTATGTGGAGCTGTGTCAGATTTGGAGCAGGCTGTTATCAGGACTGTGAACTTTCTGACAGCACCCATGAATGGTTGAGAATAATCTTGGAGAAACCTGTGAGCTCGACTTTCGGCGTAAGGAATCAATTTGGCTGTTTGGAGTCGCCATCAGAGAAATGTACCAGTGAGACTTTAAAAGGAAGAAACGGCAATTTACGAGTTCTACCTGACCCAAATGGTGACACCTTAACAGTGGACTTATCTCAACTCCTACTGGCATGTTTAGGAAAAACAAAGATGCTTTGTCTGTCTCCTCACCCCTCCCTTCCCCAAGGCTGTGGACATGTGACAGAACCTCAACCGAGCTGATGATGAATAACACCTCTTATCTGGACAATGGCTGAGAGGGGCGGCTCTGGACTATGCTACGACCTTCTCTTAAAATTCAATGTCTTCACCGCCTATATGTTCATGTATCACATCTATTTATGTTGCTTTGCTGTGGTAGGTTTTTTTAATGCCTCAAACCGTGCCCTGTCTAGGACATGGTGTGAGATCTTTTTTTATTCTGTCTTTCCTCATGTTTTCTTCCCTTTTCTAATCTAAGCAAAAATATTATTCTGAGGAAGAACAAGAGGGCCGCGCTAAGTAGCAACAGTTTTGTGCACTCCATCCATCTTTTGGACAACTGTACGCAGATGTTCTCGTTGTATCTCGGTGCAATGATAATAAAGTTTATTCTGATTCTGATTCATAAACATGGGACAGATAAACTTGAACATTAACTGAGGAGCAAAAATCTGAAGAGCCAACAAATACATAGAAATGAAAACTCTGCTGGTAATTTCTCAGTAAAATTACACTTCTTTTCTTTGAAAAAGCATCTTGTCATTCAGTCTCATCTTTATTCTTTCCTTTCCTCTTTTTTCTTTGTAACACTCACCTGCTCTTTTCCTTCTCTTTGCTGTATTTCTTTTTTCTATCAGTCTTTGTATTTTCTTCTCTCTATCTCTTCTTTCTATTAGTCTATTTCCCTCCTCTCTCCTCTTCTATAAGTCTTCCAAACAGAGACATAAAATGTTAGGAAAATGTATTATTATTTTTATTGTAATAGCTCTTTAAATAAATGTACCACACAGGAGAGGTAGATATTTTCTTAATCCCAGGTTCTAATCTTGCAAGATGGAGCAGTGTTGAAAATACAAGCATCGAAATGTTACGTGACGCTTTGTCCCAAGTCTGCTCACAGAGAGCCTAAAAGAGCGTCTTTTTATATGTTGTCAGACAAAGGCAAGGTCAGACGACTGCTGCAGCCTCTTGCAGCATCTGATCCAGACAAAACAACTCTTTAACACACACACATGATATTATGAGTTATATATTTGATTTCAGTAAGTGAAAAATATCCGTGACACATCACATCTCCATCATTTCCCCCCTGTTTACAGTTTATTTAATCACTTGTCAAAAACCCTCTCTTGCAATTAGGATGCTTTATGCATGTGGTGGAAAACCCGCCCAGGGCAAAATCCAATCAGGTGGGAAACACCAGCGTCACCTCACACCCCTCATGACTATGGCCTTAAGGGCGCATTCAGCATCCTCCTAGGTTTCTTCAGTTTAAAAGAAATCAAAAAACAACCAAAAGCAAAAGCTCTCCTCAGACAGAACCCTCTTTCTCTTTGTGAGTTATTCTGAGTAAAATCATAAAATCAACAAAAGTAAGACAGAATGGCATTATTCACCTTCATTCAACAACATTTTAGTGTTATTTTACATTTTGTGTCTGAATAACTTCCCTGTCGAATGTTTCTTTACCTTTTAAAAATGTTAATTTCACAAGTGAAGCAATAAAAAAAAAGTTTTTTCAAAGCATCCAAACCTCAGACTTTCACACAAAACCTGGTATCTGTGTGTTGCTCATAAATGAGCGCCAATGAGGGATGAAGGTTTTGAGTGTCTGTAACTCTCAAAAACCCAGAAAAAATACAATTTTAAATACAACCTGGTCCTCATCTCTCCCTTCTGGCAACCGGAGTACAGTACTGAAAAATAAAAATACAACAATCTTGACAGATTGCTAATGCACGATAAGATAGGAAAATACAAGATTATCAAAAGAAATAAAAAATAAAAATAAAAAAGACTTTTTAAATGTGCCAAAATTCATCTTAAATAAACAATATTTTCATGTAAACAACCTTTGTTGTTGCCTTAAATTGTAGTCATTAATATCCTGATGCATGCTCAACAATCCAGGTAGAAAAATCTAAAAAAAGTTAAATCTGGTCCTCTGGACATTCAAAAAACAAAACAAACAAAAAAAAGTAGAAACGTTTCGTCTCTCATCCTGAGGACTTCCTCAGTCTGAGGTGCTGTATTCAGCTCAGTCTCTTAAATAGCACCTTCTCAGAGTGGATCAACCAGTTTTGCTGCTGACAATCAAAACCAGCTGATCACATGCTCAAGAAGGACCATCAGCCTAACAATGGATCATTAGCACCTGATGGCTGTTTACTGTTCACAGAGGGCTGAGTGATACTAGCAATCACAGCATTGTAAGAGGGGGACAGTTGAACCTGGAGGCTCCACCCCTGTTTAATGATGGACGGTTTCTTTTCACAAAGATGGCCTCCTTTACTCCTCTCTCAAACCATCGTTCCTCTCTGTCCAGGATGTGAACATCTTCATCCCTGAAAGAGTGACCGCTGGCCTGGAGATGAGTGTAGACCTCAGAGTCCTGGCCTGATGATGTTGATCTTCTGTGCTGGTCCATCCTTTTGGCCAGTGGCTGTTTAGTTTCCCTGATGTAAGACTGATCACCCTCCTGACACTGAACAGCATACACAACATTACTCTGTTTGTGCCGGGGGACTGGATCTTTGGGATGAACCAGTCTTTGCCGTAATGTATTTTGGGGGAGTATCAGAGAAACTGAGACGTTTATTTTCTAAACATAACGTCCCAGTGGCTTTTAAACCCCATGTGAGCAGCTGGTTTGGTTGTCAGCAGCAAACTGGTTGATCCACTCTGAGAAGGTGCTATTTAAGAGACTGAGCTGAATACAGCTCCTCAGACTGAGGAAGTCTCTCGGATGAGAGACGAAACGTTTCTACATTTTTTTGTTGATTTGCTTTGTTTTGTTTTTTTGAATGTCCAGAGGACCAGATTTAACTTTTTTAGATTTTTCTACCTGGATTATTGAGCATGCATCAGGATGTATAAATAAAGGTTGAATTGAAATTACTATTTTAGAGAGCAGTGATTAGAGAAATTCCGAATTCCGATTCTGTCAAGTGTCCTACCCCCCCCCCCCCCCCACACACACACACACACAAGCATCAATGTCTGACCCGAACTCTTCTCAGCTGACTTCAGTCCTGCACATTGTTCTTCTCTAATCTCTATTACCACTGCCTTCAGGTCCTTCAGTTCTCTGTTGTCGAGCTAAGGACAATCCATACATCCATTTATTTTAGATAATGAATTGGACTGTCTTTTTGACATTTTGATCGCTGTTATTTTGACTAATTTTGAAACGTGAACGTGATGTAATGTGAATAATACACATCAAATATTTCACTTGTTTTTTTTTTTTTAACTGTAAGCAGTTTTATTTATTATCTTTGAAATGTATGCAGGAGTTCTGACACATTGGCAGTTGTGCGTGCTCTGCAGAGCTGTCTGGAGATGCCTGAGCTGGTGTGTGAGGTTGAGAGGTTCCGGCTAGAAATAGTCAGACTCATCTCGACGCATGGCTCTGGCTCTGGAACCAGTTTCCTTAAGAGGGGTTGGACAACCTTCCACTCTGGAGTTGTCCCTGGTGAGAGGTGCCGAGCACGAGTGGGCATACTTGTTGCCCCCCATCTTGGTGCCTGTACGTTGAGGTTCACCCCGGTGAATGAGAGGGTAGTCTCCCTCCACTTGCATGTGGGGGCTTGGGTTCTGACTGTTGTTTGTGCTTATGCGCCAAACAGCAGCCCAGATTACCCACACTTTTTGGAGTCCATGGAGGGGGTATTGGAGAGTGCACCTCCTGGGGACTCCCTTGTTCTGGTGGGGGACTTCAACGCTCACGTGGGCAATGACAGTGAGACCTGGAGGGGTGTGGTTGGGAGGAATGGCCCACCTGATCTAACCTGAACCCAAGTGGTGTTCTATTATTGGACTTCTGTGTTCATCATGGATTGTCCATAACAAACACCATGTTCAAGCATAAGGGTGTCCACATGTGCTCTTGGCACTAGGACACCCTAGGCCGCGGTTCGATGATTGACTTTGCTGTCGTATCATCTGATCTGCGGACGCATGTCTTGGACACTCGGGTGAAGAGAGGGGCGGAGCTGTCCACTGACAACTACCTGGTGGTGAGTTGGCACAGATGGTGGGGGAGGATGCTGGTCAGACATGGCAGACCCAAACGTATTGTGAGGGTCTGCTGGGAACATCTGTCAGAGTCTCCCGTGAGACAGAGCTTTAACCCCCACCTCCAGGAGAGCTTTGAACATGTTCCGGGGTAATTGGGGGACATTGAGTCCGAGCGGGCCACATTCTGTGCCTCTATTGTTGAGGCGGCTTATCGGAGCTGCGGCCGTAAGGTTGTCGGTGCCTGTTGCAGCGATAACCCTCGTACACGGTGATGGACACTGGCAGTGAGGGATGCTGTCAGGCTGAAGAAGGAGTCCTATAGGGCATCTTTGGCCTGTAGAACCATTGAAGCAGCTGATGGGTACTAGCAGTCCAAGCGGCTTGTGGCTTGGGTGGTCGCTGAGGTAAAATCTCAGGCATGGGAGGAGTTTGGAGAGGCCATGGAGAATGACTTCCATACGGTTTTGAGGCGATTCTAGTCCACAATCCGGCATTTCAGGGAAAATTATACGCCACCAACATTATTTATAGTGGAGGTGCTGTGCTGCTGACCTCAACTCGGGATGTCGTGGGTTGGTGGGCAGAATACTTTGAAGCCCTCCTCAATCCCACCGGCACGTCTTCCACTGAGGAAGCAGAGCATTGGGGACTTTGGGTCGGGCTTTCCAATCTCTGGTACTGTGGTCACTAAGGTGGTTAAAAAGCTCCTCGGTGGCAGGGCCCCAGGGGTGGATGAGATTCACCCGAGTTCCTTAAGGCTCTGGATGTTGTGGGGTTTTGTTGGCTTACACAACTCTGCAATATTGTATGGACATCGGGTGCAGTTCCCCTAGATTGGCAGACTGGGGTGGTGGTCCCCCTATTCAAAAAGAGGAACGTAGAGTGTGTTCCAACTACAAGGAGATCATGCTCTTAAGCCTCCCTGGTAAGGTCTATTCAGGAGTTCTGTAGAGGAGGGTCCGTTGGATAGTCGAACCTTGGATTCAGGAGGAGCAGTGTGCTACATGTGCTTTGTGGACTTGGAGAAGACGGTCGACCGTGTCCCTCGGAGATCCCTGTGGAGGGTACTCTGGGAGTATGGGGTACCAGGCCCTTTGTTATGGGCTGTTAGGTCCCTGTACGACTGGTGTTAGAGCTTGGTCTGCATTGCCTGCAATAAGTCGGGCTCATTCCCAGTGAGAGTTGGACTCTGCCAAGGTTGCCATTTCTCATCGATTCTGTTCATAACTTTTATGGACAGAATTTTTAGGCAAAGCCAAGGTGTTAAGGGGATCCATTTTTGTGGCCTTAGGATTGATTCTCTGTTTTTTGTAGATGATGTGATCCTATTTACTTCAGAAGGTCGTGATCTACAACTTACGCTGGAGCGGTTCGCAGCCAAGTACGACGCGGCCAGGATGTGGATCAGTTCCTCCAAATGCCATGGTCTTGCGCCAGAAAAAGGTAGAATGCCCTCTCTGGGTCGGAGAGGAGATCCTGCCCCAAGTGAAGGAGTTTAAGTATCTTGGGATCTTGTTTACAAATGAAGGAAAAATGGAGCATGAGATCGATAGTTGGATAGGTGTGGCGTCTGCAGTGAAGAAGGCGCTGTGCCAGTCTGTCGTGGTGAAGAGAGAGCTGAGTCAAAAGGCGAAGCTCTCAATTTACTGATCGATCTACGTTCCTACCCTCATCTATGGTCATGAGCTTTGGGTTCTGACTGAAAGAACGAGATCTTGGATACAAGCGGCTGAAATGAGTTTTCTCCGCAGGGTTTCTGGGCTTTCCCTTAGAGATAGGGTGAGAAGCTCGACCATCTGGGAGAGACTCAGAGTAGAGCCGCTGCTTCTCCACATCGAGAGGAGCCAGTTGAGGTGGCTCGGGCATCTGTTTAGGATGCCTCCTGGACGCCTCCCTGGTGAGATGTTCCGGACACGTCCCACCGGGAGGAGGCCCAGAGGAAGACCCAGGACACGCTGGAGGGACTATGTTTCTCGACTGGCCTGGGAACACCTCGGGATTCCCCCGGAGTAGCTGGACCAAGTGGCTAGGGAGAGGGAAGTCTGGGCCTCCCTACTTAGACTGCTACCCCCGTGACCCGACCCCAGATAAGCGGAAGAAAATGGATGGATGGATGGATGGAATTACATTAAACCAAAGCGTAAGTGACTAACACAGAAGTGGCCAGAATCACAGTTGAAAAAACAAAATTAAATTAAGCCAAACACATCAAAAATGTGATAGATAAAGTGAAAAATGCAAAAAGCATGACTGTATTGTATTTTTTTAATCCCTCTTTAGCCCCTTATCCACAGGGCCTTTTGGGGCTCCTATGTAGTGCCTTCAGCGGTGGAACCCGCACGATTTTTGGAACCTACTTCTCTGGGGTCCCAGGTCTGGTTCTTGTTGGGTCCAGATGTGACGTCAGTGCACTTTCTGTCACTGATCGGTCAGGGGGAGGAGTCACTGGATCTTTCAGAAACTTTTCAAAACACCGATCCACCATTCGTAATTTCTCGAACTGGAGTAGTGGCTGGACCTATTTTAAAGATTTTAAAAACAATAATGACAACACCGTGGTCTAATGCTGAAGTGCTGGCGGGTTTTTTTGTGGGCTTGCTGGCCGACGACAAAATTCAGATGCAAAATTCAGTTGCGTTTGGGAGCTGACTGCGGGTCGTCAGTCACTGCAGCTAGCTACGGCTAGCCGTGGGCCTTAGGCTTCCTCTCTGACCCTGGACCCTCAGCCAGCCCCCACCGCTTCCTCTGGCTCTATCTCTCTCAGAAGTGGCAACTCTCATTATTAATAAATCAAGGAAACATCAATTAAGTTTTACCAATTGTATTAAAAAGTCAGGAAAAGGTTACAATTTTAAAGCGCTGGACTCTCCGGTCTGTGACGCGTTCACAGACCCGGAAGAGCCCCGATGTCCCATGTCATTACTCATTTATAGGGTCGTAAGACTCCGCCTTCACAGAAGGAGAGCTTAACCTGTCATGTATGAGGGGGCGTGACTAAGTGTGATCTCAGTGGATCTTATGTGGACTGACGTGTTAGGAAATATGAGACGGTGCTTCAAAAGCCTTTCTACATGATGTGGCAAGCAGATTAAACTATTTCTTGACTGATATTGAAATCCCAGGGAGACTCTCTTTAGAGTTGCTGGCCCAGTTTAACCCAGTCAGAACCGGGTCATAATTTCATTATAATCCCATCTCTGAGCAGATTAAAACCATAGGACCAGTCCAAAAATATCGTAACAGCGAGCAAGATGGAGCTCCGCCGGTGTGAGCAGATTAAAACCATAGGACCAGTCCAAAAATATCGTAACAGCGAGCAAGATGGAGCTCCACCGGTCTACCCGGGCCCTCTCCACCAGAGCATCAGAGCCGGGCAGGTCGTCATCTCCTCAAGCTAAAAGTTATCTGTGAAAGTAAGTAAAATGTTATATTTACCATTCTTCTTGCCCAGGTATCTTCTGTTTGACTCCCACCATCCACTGGAACACAAACTCTCTGTCATCAGAACTTTACAACATCGGGCCGAATGCGTCCCCACAAGGACAGAAGGGAAGGAAAAGGAACTGAAACACGTTCAAGAAGCTCTTCTAACATGTGGATATCCTAACTGGGCTTTTGTCAAGTCAGCGAGGAAATCTACAAAACACACCAATAAACAGAAAAAGGAGAAGAACAGACGTAAAAACATTGTCATCCCTTATGTTGCTGGAGTATCAGAGAAATTCAGAAGGATCTTCAACAAACACAACATCCCAGTACATTTCAAACCCAGCAGGACTCTCAGACAGAGGCTGGTCCACCCTAAGGACAAGACACCCATACACAAACAGAGTGGTGTAGTGTATGCGGTCCAGTGCAGCGAGGACTGTCCAGACCTCTACATTGGAGAAACTAAACAGCCTCTTCACAGACGCATGACTCAACACAGGAGAGCCAGCTCCACAGGACAAGACAGCTGTTCACCTCCACCTCACAGATAAGGGACACTCTTTTGAGGACCAAAATGTGCACATTTTGGACCGAGAACACAGATGGTTTGAGAGGGGGGTGAAGGAAGCAATTTATGTAAAAAGAGAAAAACCCTCTCTTAACAGAGGAGGAGGCCTCAGATTCCCACTTTCAAAAACATATAATGCAACTTTAAAACAGATCCCCAGCCGGTTTTCACACCTGATGGGAACAGAGGGGCCTCGTCTGTGAATTAGAGGAACAAAGACCTACTGTTTTAGGTTTTAGGTGTGAACTGCCAATATACATATATGTGTGTGTGTGTGTCTTATGTGTGTGTGTGTCTTATCTCACTCAGCCTTATAACCTGAATCTCTCACTCTCTGCTCTTTGAATTGAGGAAGCTCCTCGGATGAGGAGCGAAACGTCTTCTGTTACAAATAAAGTCCAGTTGTTTTTGTATTGAACGCTTTTTGAATTCATCATGTCCTGGATGACTGAGAATCTTCACCAGCATATATTTACCATTACGTTTTTTTTAGTTGAAAACTGCATAAATGGTGAAAGTCTGTTTTCTTCGAGAGCTAAGTAGTAGAGAAGCTAGCTGGACATAGTTAGCAAGTAGCTTCGTGTAGCTTCTCATCACAATATACTACTGGTAGATATCGCCGTGATATGAATTTTATGTCATATCAAACATCCCAGTCAAATGTTAGATACAGTAGGAATGTGGACAGACTGACTAGCCGGCAAAAAAAACCCGCGACTACGGCCGTGTTCTGTTCAGCCAGCATACATCGTCAGATCGCCATATGCATAGCACTGATTGCCATACGCGTAGCGCAAACTGACGGCTGCATCTATCTGCTGTGAGAGCACCATACACTTCTATTTAATTAGCCATATCATACCATCACGTAGCAGTTTACCTGTCAGATCATCTTACTTTGTTATTAACCTCTGTATGATACCCTGATGCCTCAATCCGCCCTGAATAACAGCTGTATGACACCCTGATGCCTCAATCCGCCCTGAATAACAGTTGCATGACACCCTGAGTTGGCAGTTTAACAGCTGTATGACACCCTGAGTTAACAGTTAAGGCAGCAGAATAATTATATTGTCCTTATATTGTTTAAATTCACAAAGCTCAGACTAACTTCGCTTGCACTGTTCGCACATAAACAAATGGAGGTTTTGCTCCACCTAAAGTCGCGCACATATTACACGCAAAGTGTCACCAAAACGATTTACTTACGGTTCAGGAAATGCATTGCACACTGTAAATTGGGTAAATACATATAAATTGTACATGGACCCCACACCCTTCACAAGAATTTGTATTTGTATCTTGTTACTGTACATTGTTCTGTTGTTCAATGTTGTTAATAAAGTTTAAAAAATCAACAACACTTACGGTTTAGCTTAATGTAATTCCATTTTTTTTAAATGTTATGTTTTTGTTGCATTTTTTCAAATTTAATTTTGTTTTTTGAAATGTAATTCCATTTTTTCAAATTTTGTTCATTTACACCTCAGGGCTACCGTATAAACACGTTTGTTGTGAACAAGCATCTGTTTCTTCCAGGCTACCTGTAGGACTCTATCCTTTGTAGTAAATCTCAGAAAATTAACCATTATTGAGCGCACTGGTGCTCCGGGCAGTGGCCGGGGGTCTAGTGCTCTGTGTGCCCGTTCGATTCCCAGGTCTGCTCCCTGCTGAATGTCCAAGTTGTCACCTAGTTCAGTTATTATTTGATTCTCCACAAACCGTGTTACGGAGCTGCCCTCTGGGGTCTCACTCTCTGGTTCGCTGTATATGCGGATGTTCTTCCAACGGGAGCAACTCTCTAGGTCCAACAGCTTGTTTTGCAAGATTTGTTGGTTGATAAGAAGCTCAAGCAGAGTGTTCTTCATGGCCAAATCCCACTTTTCTCATCTGGCCATAGTTTGCCTTTTATGATACCATACCATACCAATTTATTTATAGAGCACTTAAAACAGCAACAAGGCCAACCAAAGTGCTGTACAAAAGAAAACAAAAATGCACAGCGGACAGGAAAACATAAAATAAAAATACAGATACAAATAGCAGCAGAAGCTAACTAAAATGGCCAACAGTGTAGAGTACAGACAGGACCAAACAAATCACACCGTGTTAAAGGCAAGAGAATAGAAGTGGGTCTTCAAGCGAGACTTAAAGACTGAGAGTGTGGGAGCCTGCTGGACACTCAGTGGCAACTCATTCCACAGTTGTGGACCTGCAACAGAGAAAGCCCTGTCACCTCTGAGCTTACGACGGGTTTCTGGGACTGAGAGAAGCGGTGGGACGTATGGCTGCAGAAGATCAGTGAGATAGGATGGGGCGGAACTGTTCAGTGATTTAAAAACATACATGAGAATTTTGAATTGGATCCTAAGGTGAATGGGTAGCCAGTGCAGGGAGGCCAAAACTGGTGTGATGTGCTCTCTATAGCCTGTACCAGTTAAAAATCGGGCTGCACCATTTTGGACCAGTTGTAGACGAGCAATGGAGGACTGACTGATTCCAAACAGAACCCCCCACTGGAGCGCTGTCGATGCCAAACTAAAATATTTGATATTGACACAGAAGGTTCTGTCAGAGAGGTAGGACCCAAACCATTTAAGGGCTGACCCTGTGATGCCCACCCACTGCTCTTGTCTAGAAATGAGGATCTTGTGGTCGATGGTGTCAAAAGCAGATGTAAGGTCCAATAGGACAAGCAGCACAGAATCACCTGCGTCTGTGGATATGAAAATGTCATTGAAAACCTTGAGTAGAGCAGTTTCAGTGCTATGGAGAGATTTGAAGCCAGATTGGAATAACTCTAGGATAGCGTGATCCCCCAAAAACTGTTTCAACTGAGACTCCACAATTTTTTCCAGTAGTTTAGAGGTGAATGGGAGTCTGGAGACAGGCCGGAAGTTGGACATGACTGAGGGGTCAAGGTTAGGTTTTTTCAGGAGGGGCTGGACAGCAGCATGTTTAAAAGTCTTTGGCACCACACCTGAGGATAAACTGCTATTCAGAATAGCGAGAATAAAAGGATCCAGGGTAGGAAAAACTTCCTTTAGTAGTCGAGGGGGGACCACATCAAAGGGGGAACCAGATGGCTTCATGCTGCACATTACCTGCTCCAGAGAAGAGAGAGAGATGGGCTCAAAGTGGTCAAACACAGCCACACACTGAGATGGGATGGACAGATCATGAGCTGGTGGAGAAATGAGTGCCCGGGTGTTTGCCACTTTTTCTAAAAAGAAATGGAGGAAGTTTTCACACAGCTCAGTTGAGGCTTCCAGAGGTGAAGGCTCACTGAGGTGTAGAACTGAGTTCAGGGTGGAGAAAAGAACTCGGGGGTTGTGGGAGTTGGAGACAATTAAATCAGAGAATAATTTACATTTGGCAGCTTTAACGGTTTTCTGATAGTGACGCCAACTCTCCCTTAACATTTGAAAAGAAACCTGCAGCCTGTCCTTCCTCCACCTTCGTTCAGCTCTGCGACACTGCCGCCTAACGGCTCGAGTGACGTCATTCAGCCAAGGCTCTGATTTAAGTTTTGTTTTTCTGGTTTTAAGGGGAGCAACACGGTCCAGAACATCTAAACAGGCAGAGTTGAACTGAGAGGTTAGCTCCTCAGTGGTAAGAGACACCGAGGGCTGTTCGATCCTCTCAGAGTTAAAACCTTCATTAAAACGAGCAGCAGTGAAATGGTTAATGGAACGCGTATGTGCAGGAACGCACGTCTTAGCAGTAGGACAAGGGGGGGTGAGGTCAAACAATACAGGCATATGATCTGAAAAAACATTGTCACCGATTTTCAAATTAGAATTAGAGACATTGCGTGTTAAAACGAGGTCCAGCGTGTGACCGTGTTCTTGGGTGGGACCGCTTACCTGCTGAGTTAAATTAAAAGATTTCAATAAATCTAGAAAGTCCTTCACTAAGGGCTTCTCCTGACAACACACATGCAAATTAAAGTCACCAATAAACAAATAGTGAGTGTATCTCTGTGTGATATCAGCCAAAAAGTCAGAGAATTAATTTATGAAGTCCTTGGATCGAGGGGGGCAGTAGACGAGCGCGCACAGAACCGTAGCACAGTGTCCGAGTTCAAAGACGCTTAGCTCAAAGCTGGCGCGGGACACCGGGATGGACAACTGCTGTTTACAGGCCAAGTTTGCTTTAAAAACTGTTAATAATCCCCCCCCCC
>NC_056511.1:46752757-46790559 GCF_014905685.2 Nematolebias whitei
CCAGGGTAGGAAAAACTTCCTTTAGTAGTCGAGGGGGGACCACATCAAAGGGGGAACCAGATGGCTTCATGCTGCACATTACCTGCTCCAGAGAAGAGAGAGAGATGGGCTCAAAGTGGTCAAACACAGCCACACACTGAGATGGGATGGACAGATCATGAGCTGGTGGAGAAATGAGTGCCCGGGTGTTTGCCACTTTTTCTAAAAAGAAATGGAGGAAGTTTTCACACAGCTCAGTTGAGGCTTCCAGAGGTGAAGGCTCACTGAGGTGTAGAACTGAGTTCAGGGTGGAGAAGAGAACTCGGGGGTTGTGGGAGTTGGAGACAATTAAATCAGAGAAGAATTTACATTTGGCAGCTTTAACGGTTTTCTGATAGTGACGCCAACTCTCCCTTAACATTTGAAAAGAAACCTGCAGCCTGTCCTTCCTCCACCTTCGTTCAGCTCTGCGACACTGCCGCCTAACGGCTCGAGTGACGTCATTCAGCCAAGGCTCTGATCTAAGTTTCGTTTTTCTGGTTTTAAGGGGAGCAACACGGTCCAGAACATCTAAACAGGCAGAGTTGAACTGAGAGGTTAGCTCCTCAGTGGTAAGAGACACCGAGGGCTGTTCGATCCTCTCAGAGTTAAAACCTTCATTAAAACGAGCAGCAGTGAAATGGTTAATGGAACGCGTATGTGCAGGAACGCACGTCTTAGCAGTAGGACAAGGGGGGGTGAGGTCAAACAATACAGGCATATGATCTGAAAAAACATTGTCACCGATTTTCAAATTAGAATTAGAGACATTGCGTGTTAAAACGAGGTCCAGCGTGTGACCGTGTTCTTGGGTGGGACCGCTTACCTGCTGAGTTAAATTAAAAGATTTCAATAAATCTAGAAAGTCCTTCACTAAGGGCTTCTCCTGACAACACACATGCAAATTAAAGTCACCAATAAACAAATAGTGAGTGTATCTCTGTGTGATATCAGCCAAAAAGTCAGAGAATTAATTTATGAAGTCCTTGGATCGAGGGGGGCAGTAGACGAGCGCGCACAGAACCGTAGCACAGTGTCCGAGTTCAAAGACGCTTAGCTCAAAGCTGGCGCGGGACACCGGGATGGACAACTGCTGTTTACAGGCCAAGTTTGCTTTAAAAACTGTTAATAATCCCCCCCCCCCCCCCCCCCCCGCGCCGACCTGATGGCCGCGGGGCATTGAGACACAGACAGTCCGGGGGTAGTAATTCCACCAAGGCGCTAGACTCACCATCAGAAATCCAAGATTCCGTGACGAACAGAAAATCCAACTCCTGATCTTTAAAAAAGTCATTGAGGATAAACTTCTTGTTGGAAACAGACCTTGCGTTGATTAAACACATCCTGATAGGGTCCAACGCAGGCACAGCCATGGAGGGAGAAGCGCGCGCCAGCGGGCGCAGGTTATGAAGAACAGCTCCTCCTGGTCTGCTGGTGCGGCGCACAGGTAAACAACTCCAGGTGTTCACATGGACTGAGCGCGCGGGCAGCTGGCCAGCAGCCGGGCCCCGGGAGCACCATGGGTCAGAGAGGAGAAGATCAGATCCAGAGCTAGTCCTGATAGAATAATCCACACTTTGCCTCAGTTTCACCAAAATCCCTGCGCGCTTCCCACGACGTCTGCGACGTTTTCTCCATGGAGAAAGGCCAGGGTCACACAGAAGGAATGCAGGAATCTCAGACAGGACCGGTGGAGGAGAGTGCTGACCGCTGTACCAAAACTCTGCAGGAATTTCAGCAAATGTACAGAGCTCCAAAAGTGCCCGACGATCATACTGAAAATATGACTCGGCACACTGCACCAACCATTGTAACAATAACAAAAATACAATACAAGCAGAGGGCGAGAGATGGGCAGCCCTACACACCGGCGCCATCTTGGAATCTTCAAATGAATGCCAAACTTACTTCACTGGAACCTTAAGGAGTCATTTAAATCCCCTCTGCTGTTGACAAACAAACAAACAAGAAACAAGTCCCCTGTCTGTAAGGTTACAATATTCAGTGGGCAAACTCCCTTCGTGTCCTCCTCTTCCTCCACCTCTAAGAATGACTCAATATGATGGCTTGGTTCGTGCCTCGAGCACCCAGACTTTTGGCAGAATGGATCAGATCTCGGAGATTATTCTCAGGCACATTCCATTGGTATGGTCGTTTAATTTGGACATTTTGGAAGTGAGTGCACAACACAGACCCAAGGTAGATGTCATTAAAGTTCTGCCTGTTCCCAAAACAAATGTGTTCATCTGAATTCGGCTCCCTGATTGGCCTTGACAGGCCATCTTATCTCAACCCACCTGGAAAATTTTGTAAACCTGATGCTCAGCTCCTCCCTCCCCTCCTTCTGAGGAATTTCCATGAATTTTTCAGAGGAGCCCAGCTGAATAAGCATTCTGTCATCATGTCAGGACTCTGGATTCGTCTCTGGTTGTCCTCGGCACCCCCGAGTGTGCACAGATCTCTCCAGAGGGAACCATTTGAACTGAGTGATTTTATCTGAATTCTGCAGTGCCTCTGTGTGTTGTCTCTGGCTGCTCACCACTCTTGCATTATGACAGAGTGACCATTGCTGCTAGTAGCTCTCAGGTTGGCATCTTCAGTGGTGTTGTTGTTATTCCATGGGCATCAGAAGCATCTGTAATGTGTGTGGGGGGGACACTAGAGAGTTTGTGTGTGTGGTGTGTGTGTGTTTATATACACACAAAGACACACTGTGTAATGTTATCAAAGCATACAGATAATGAAGCAGCACTTTTGTGCAAACACAGTAAATTTAAGTAATTTTTCAGATGTTTTAACAAAAAATGACTTAAAATTCAACTTTAAAAAACTTTAGTATTGTTATGTATGGAATTTCAAAACGAAATATGTGGAGGAACCTTAAAAACCCTATTTTTAAGTTTTTATAGCCTTTTAGAAAATGCTTAACTTATTTGAAAGTTGTCTACAAAGGACAGATTTTTATTTTCTCTACATTGTGCCACAGCTGTTTCTCAGAGTTAATTCAGAATTAAATTTAGTTATAACACTTTTTTTTACTGGAACAATGAAACTATAAATTGCATTATTTTTGATACCTGCAAAGACATATTTATCCTTTCATAAATATTCATTCTATATTGTGTAATTGCCTGTGTGTGTTCAGTGTGGTGAGAGTATACAGTGGAACGTCACTCAAAGCTGACTCATCTATCATGCACACACATGCTGTGAGCCTTGACATCATTTTTATTTCTGCTTGTTTGCTTTTCTGTTAGCCTTAGGGTCGAGGAGGCTGATCAGACTGAGAAAACCATGCATCACTGACGAGCTCAAACGGTAAAAAAGCGAGATGAGTCCTCAAGTGAGTCACAAGTCTTGATATGTTCACCTGTTGAAACTGTGTTCTGCAAAGCAGGATTTTTGTCATGTAACAAAAGAAATGTCTTGATAAAGACTTTCTCAAGCTCATTGCAGGAAAATACTAACTACCTAGTTACTTTAATTTTTTGAAAACAAAATAAAAAATAATAATTTCCATAATGTCTTGAATTGGATGAGAGACGAAACGTTTCTACATTTTTTGTTGATTTGCTTTGTTTTGTTTTTTTGAATGTCCAGAGGACCAGATTTAACTTTTTTAGAGAATGTCTTGAATCAATTTTTTTGTTTGTTTTTTGTTCAAAACCTCAGCAGAAATATTGGTCAGTTCTATATTTTCATCTGTTGAGCATTACAGTATATTTGAATAAGCCCATCTGTTAATCCCATGTTTACTTCATACCCAACCTCAAATGAAACATTTCAATTCAGTTCAGTTTATTTCTATAGCGCCAAATCACAACAAAGTTGTCTCAGAGCACTTTACAGGAACATTCACACACATAAAAGCCAGTTAGTAAAGTTCTCTATCTAAGGAATCCAGCAGACAAGTTGAATCTTGGCTTCGTTGCAGTCTCCCATCCTGAGCAAGCACAGTGGAGACAGTGGAAAGAAAAACTCCCTTTTAAAAGGAAGAAACCTCCAGCAGAACCAGGCTCAGGACAAGTGGCCATCTGCTTTGACCGGCTGGTTGAGAGGACAGGAAGGAGAGACAGACAAACACAGAATGGTAGGTCCAGATATTGGTCCAGGTCCAGATATAGGTCCAGGTGTACCTGAAAGACAAAAACACATGTTAGGATAGAAAAAATAATTACAAATACAAAACAGGTTGAGCAGAGTAAGTAAAGAAAGTAGCAGAGTAAAAAGTGTGGTCAGTTTGTCCTCCAGCAGTCTAAGCCTATAGCAGCATAACTAAGGGACAGCTCAGGAAACCTAAGCCAACCCTAACTATAGGATTTATTAAAAAGGAAAGTCTTAATCCCAGTCTTAAAACTGGATAATGTGTCAGCCTCAAGGACAGAGATTGGAAGTTGGTTCCACAAGAGAGGAGCCTGATAACTGAAGGATCTTCCTCCCATTCTGTTTTTGTAAATTCTAGGAACCACAAGTAAACCTGCAGTCTGAGAGCGAAGTGCTCTGTTAGGAAAATATGGAACAATAAGATCTGTAATATAAGATGGAGAAGGTTGATGAGAGCTTTGTAGGTTAGAAGTAGGACTTTGAATTCTATTCTGGATTTGCCAGGGAGCCAATGGAGAGAAGCTAAAACTGGAGAGATATGATCTCTGCTACTAACTCCAGTTAATACTCAGGCAGCAGCATTTTGGATCAACTGAAGATGTTTTAAAGAAGTATTTGGACACCCAGATAATAAACCATTGCAATAGTCCAGTCTAGACGTGACAAATGCATGGACCATGTTGATAAACCTGGTGTCCGAATGATGGAATAACGGACAGCCAGCTTCAATGAAGGTGAAGGCCGATCCATTCTCCTCCACAGCTGAAAGCAAAAGGACTGAACTTCTGCTTTAAATCAAGCTAAATATAAAAATGTGTAATCAAAAGTGTTTTACTAATGATCATCAAGTGATCACCTATTGATTCATAAGAATTGTGTAATCCATTGTATAATTGTGTGATTTACTTGTCATTGAAAAGTGTTGAAGTGAAAGGAGCAGATCCGAGACCTGATGTAACCATAGGCAAGTCTGAACATGCCTTAGACGTCCAAACAAGTCTGTACATGCCTTAAGCAGAAGAAAAAGAACAGAAGCCAACTATGAATGCATGAAATACAAACTGAGAATGATGGTCAATATATAACCCTTGTAAAGTTCTGCGTAAGATATTCTAAGCTGATAATGAAAAAGCATGTATGATTGAAGAAAATTATAGTAAGAGAACAAAAGGTCATCAGGTTCATCTCAACTCATCTCGTGGTGACGCACTTCTGAGCAAAAACGGGAAACATAAGTGAATAACAAGTTTTGGAAAGTACCTAACCAGAGCAAAAACAGGAAACATATGTGAATAACAAATTCTGGAAAGTACCTAAACAAAGCAGAAAACAACTTTGTGGAAAGTACCCAGAAGACCGGTTAGGACCGGTCAAGATAGAAAAACAACAGTCACATACTGGAAAAAGGATGATGTAATTTTCCAAGAAGGACCTCTAAACCCCTCCTTAAGAGGAGGAGGAAAAAGGGGTCTTTAAATAGAAATCAAACTGATGAAACTTGGTCAAAGCTGAGTCGAAGAGTCGAGCAGAAGGAACTACAAGCAGAAAGCAGCTCGGAGGATCAGAAAAGCCCAAAAGAAGTTGGATTTTACCAGTTTGAGACGAGGCTGGGATTTACTTCTCTTCTCGCTGAAACGGGATTGGAATTAAGTCTTCACTTGTAACAACAGACTGGAGAGGTTTCATACTTCTAAAAGCTTGGCCTGGGCTTGTCCAAAGCTCTGATCATTTCCATCTGGGATAGCTGCTTTTGCTTTGGGGTTGGCCTGTACTCCCCACCTGGGAGACTGGAAATATGCCTCTCATCATCGCAGAGGTTCTCTGAGGGTCACCTCGGAATCATGGTAAGGGGACTCCCCCGTTCATCTGCTCTAAATAAATTAATTCATCAGATTAGGAACATAGCATACAGGATAAATTTAAGAGTATTAAACTGGGTACTAGTGAGTTTTGCTCGGAGGTGTTTCTGGATAATGAGAGCGTTGAGAGAGAACATCTTTTGCCTTGATGTGTGAAAGGTCTGAGTGAAGGTAGTGTTCACAAAATCCCCAAGGGCTCTTGGGGATCAGAAGTCATCAGGAAGAATTCACCGCCTTACTTAGTGAAGAAAGTGTATCCTATGTAATCATGAAATTTAATCATTATAAAATTGTACTTGATGCTGTACCCCTGCGAAAATTATTGATTAAAGCAAAGCAAAACGTATAAATCTGGACTATTATTTCATCCTCATTGAACAAAATACATGGTAAAGCTTGGTTCCACTTTAACATCACATCTCAACCACCTGGAGCAGAAAAACTCTTACGTCCGTATGCTCTTTGTGGACTTCACATCCGCCTTCAACACCATGATCCCCCAAACCCTGATGGACAAACTATCCACACTAGGACTAAGCCCCTCCATCTGCAACTGGGTACTAGACTTTTTAACAAACAGACCACAGTTAGTGAGGATCCACAACCTCTCCTCCTCCACCATAACCCTCAGCACTGGCTCTCCTCAGGGATGTGTGTTGAGCCCCCTCCTGTTTACTCTGCTCACATATGATTGTGCAGCTACCCATCCAGGCTGTCACGTTGTAAAGTTTGCAGATGATACAGCGGTGGTGGGATGCATCACAAACAATGATGAGTCCAGCTACAGGCAGGAGGTGGAACACCTGGAGAGCTGGTGCAGAGAGAATAACCTTCACATCAATGTGAAGAAGACAAAGGAGATGATTGTGGACTTCAGAAGGAACAAAAACACCTACACCCCCCTGAACATAAGAGGATCTGCGGTGGAAGTGGTCTCCAGCTACAAGTACTTGGGTGTACACATGAATGACAACCTCAGCTGGAGCAACAACACCACCAGCCTGATCAAGAAAGCTCATCAGAGACTCTACTTCCTCAGACGGCTGAGGCGAGCTGGTCTGGGAAGCTCAGTCCTCACCTCCTTCTACAGGTGTGCAGTGGAGAGCATCCTGTGCTCGAGCATCAATGTGTGGCATGGAGGCTGCACAGCTGCAGAAAGAAAAGCTTTGCAGAGAGTGGTGAAGGCTGCACAGAAATCTGTTGGAGTCAGTCTCCCCACCATCACAGACATCTACACCTCCAGATGCAGGAAGAGGGCCACCTGCATCATGAAGGACCACACTCACCCAGCACACACACTTTTTGCCCCACTCCCCTCAGGAAGGAGGTTAAGGAGCATTAAGTGTAGAACCACTAGACTGAGGAACAGCTTCTACCCTGAGGCTGTTAGACTCATGAATCTCTAACTAGATAATCACTGTGAAAAACCATATCATGTTGCTGCTGATCTGTTTCATGTTGCTGCTGATCTGTTTCAATGTTGATGTGTTCATGCGTGCACATCTGCTCACAGACTCATGTTCATGTTTGTGCTGATGTTCAATGTTTTATGTTATGAGTGCTTAGTGTATATTTAGTTGATGTTTTTCTTAGTTCATATCTTAGATGTTATTACTGTTTTTCTTATACATTTTATTGTTGGATGTAACTGGGACCCTGTGTACATAATTTCGCTCCACCACATGTACCACATGAGGTGCGAATGACAATAAAGAAACTCTGACTCTGACTCTGACATAAATAGGAGGTTTTAAAAGGTTCCCTAGCCAGTGAGTGACAACACCCTTGAGCCCGTTTTCCAGGGCCCTAAAGATTACCAGAACAGATAACAATTGCAACGCTAAATTAAGAGGTGAGCGGCCATAACGTGAGTTTCTCTGGACCAGACGACCCAACCCTGCTGCTTGGAAGGTTCGAGGGAAAGAGTGAGATCAGGGTGTGACTCATGGATAAAAGGTCGTTAATTTTCTGGATGAATCACCTCGTCGCAGCCTTAATGAGGCTACTTTAGACAGCTGCAGGTAATACCACGGCGCTGAGGTTAGCTTCCGGACCCCTTGGAGGAGAGGCTGCAAGCAAGGTGCTTATCACTATTTCCAGTGGTTACCTTTGCTTATCGGAAAGCAAAACAACCAGTTTTTCTGCATAATTTTTAGATAAGCTGTTTTTAATTTTAGTGATATTACGCAGGTGGAAGAAGGTGGTTCTAGTAACGTTTTTAATGTGGGGGATAAAAGACATGTCCTGATCAAAAATAACACCAAGATTTTTAACATTAGAGCTTGAGGACAGATTAATGCCATCTAAGGAGGGAGAAAGACTGAAAAATTCATTCCTAAGGTGCTCAGGTCAAAAAACCAAAAACTCAGTCTTGTCTGTGTTCAAAAGGAGAAATTTAAAGGTCACCCAAACAGGACTCCAGTCAGCCATCAGGTGAAAAGGAGGAACCCAGACCATTGGTCATTCCGTCTGTTGAGGGAGTATCAGATAAACTGAGACGTTTATTTTCTAAACATAATGTCCCAGTGGCTTTTAAACCCCAAAATACATTACGGCAAAGACTGGTTCATCCCAAAGATCCAGTCCCCCGGCACAAACAGTGTAATATTGTGTATGCTGTTCAGTGTCAGGAGGGTGATTAGTCTTACATTGGGGAAACTAAACAGCCACTGGCCAAAAGGATGGCCCAGCACAGAATAGCAAAACCATTAGGCCAGGACTCTGAGGTCTACACTTATCTCCAGGCCAGCTGTCACTCTTTCAGGGATAAAGATGTTCACATCCTGGATAGAGAGGGACAATGGTTTGAGAGAGGAGTAAAGGAGGCCATCTTTGCGAAAAGAAATCGTCCATCGTTAAACAGGGGTGGAGGCCTACGTGTTCAACTGTCCCCCTCTTACAATGCTGTTATTGCTAGTATCACTCAGCCCCCTGTGAATAGTAAACATCCATCAGGTGCTAATGATCCATTATTATGCTGATGGTCCTTCTTGATCATGTGAGCAGCTGGTTTTGGTTGTCAGCAGCAAAGTGGTTGATCTACTCTGTGAAGGTGCTATTTTTAAGACTGAGCTGAATACAACACCTCCGATTGAGGAAGTTTTTCGGATGAAAGATGAAACGTTTCTACATTTTGTTGTTGTTGTTGTTGTTGTTTTGCTTTGGTTTGTCTTTTGTATGTCCAGAGGACCAGCTTTAATTTTTATAGAGTCTTGTCTGGACTTTTTGGCCTGTGGGACCCCGGAAACACCTGATGGGTATTGGCAGTCCAAGTGGCATGCGGCTCAGGTGGTCACTGAGGCAAAATTTCGGGCGTGGGAGGATTTCGGAGAGGCCATGGAGAATGACTTTCAAACAGCTTCAAGGAGATTCTGGTCCACCATCCGGCGTCTCAGGGGGGGAAACCGCTACACAACCAACACTGTTTATAGTGGAGATTGTGTGCTGCTGACCTCAACTCGGGATGTCGTGGGTCAGTGGGGAGAGTACTTCAAAAACTTCCTCAATCCCACCGGCACGTCTTCCACTGAGGAAACCGAGGCCGAGGACTTTGGGTCAGGCTCTCCAATCTCTGGTGATGATGTCAGCAAGGTGTTTAAAAAGCTCATTAGTGACAGGGTCCCAGTGGTGGACAAGATTTGCCCTGATTTCCTTAAGGCTCTGGCTGTTGTAGGGTTGTATTGGCTTATGCAACTCTGCAATATTGCATGGACATTGGGGGCAGTTCCCCTGAATTGGCAGATGGGGTTGATGGTCCCCCTATTCAAAAAGGGTGACTGTAGATTGTGTTCCAACTACAGGGGGCTCACGCTCTTAAAACTCCCTGGTAAGGTCTATTCGGGGGTTCTGGAGAGGAGGGTACATCTTGTAGCCGAACCTCGGATTCAGGAGGAGCAGTGCAGTTTTCGTCCTGGTCGTGGAACACTGGACCAACTCTACACCCTCAGCAGGGTCCTGGAGGGGGTGTGCCCAACCATTTTACATGTGCTTTGTGGACTTGGAGAAGGCGTTAGACTACGTCTCTTGGGGAACCCTGTGGGAGGTACTCCGGGAGTATGGGGTACCAAGCCCTTTGATACGGGGTGTTAAGTCCCTGTATGAATGGTGTAAGAACTTAGTCCACATTGTCGGCAGTAAGTTAGGCTTTTTCCTAGTGAGTGTTGGACTCCACCAAGGTTGATCTTTGTCACAGATTTTGTTCATAACTTTTATGGACAGAATTTCTAGGCGCAGCCAAGGTGTTGAGGGGATCTGTTTAAGTGACCTTAGGATTTCATCTCTTCTTTTTGCAGATGATGTTTATTGGCTTCATCAGGTCGTGATCTACAACTTTCACTGGAGGGTTTTGTAGCAGAGTGTGATGCAGCCTGGATGAGAATCAGTTCCTCTAAATCTGAGGCCATGGTCTTGAGCTGGAAAAGGGTAGAGTGCCCCCTCCAGATAGGGGAGGAGGTCCTGCCCCAAGTGGAGGAGTTAAAGTATCTTGGGGTCTTGTTCACGAATGAGGGAAAAATGGAGTGGGAGATCGATAGGTGGGTAGGTGTGGCATCTGCAGTGAAGCAGGTGCTGTACCGGTCTGTTGTGGTGAAGAGAGAACTGTGTAAAATGGCAAAACTCTCAATTTACCGGTCGATCTATGTTCCTACCCTCATATATGATCATGAGCTTTGGGTTGTGACCGAAAAACAAGAACACGAATACAAGCGGCCGAAATGTTTTTTCCGGAAGGTGGCTGGGCTCTCCCTTAGATATAGGGTGAAAAGCATTCAACAGGGCGATTGTTTATATGTTGTTAATAAAAAGATCTAAAAAAAAAAAAAAACAGGGAGCGCTAGCTCTACTGCCCACACATCAGACCAGCCCACCAGGAAATCTCCAGACCCTCCCACAGCCATGCTGGACCTGAGTTAGTTCGCTCGTGACAAATTCCTTAATTTCTCACCATTTCAGTCATGGCATCAACAGAGGAGGAAGAGATCACTGCCTCTTGGAAAAAAAACAAAAGAAAAGGCCAGATCAGGGATGAAGAAATGGAATTTAATATATAGGTGTCACATACAAAACAGTCAGTCGCCGGGCAGTTTATTGTGCGACACCGCATACGCGAATGCTGTCATAAAAATAGAGCTTTGCACGGACATGCCCTGGGGGGTACGCTCGTGCCTCCGCGTATGTACGTTCGTACCTCTGCGTATGGACATATGTGGGAATATACTGGGGGCTTAACACTGTGAAGAACAGAAGTAGGTATTTTTATCTTCACTCTGCAATGCGGGACAATGTGTTAGTGCTGGGAGTTTGTGTGCTGGGGATGACTCTCAGATACTGCCACACCAATGTTTACCCCAATATACAGACCCTTTCCAAAAAAATAGAATATCATGGAAAACTTATTTAACTTCCATAATTCCATTCAAAAATGTAATATTTAATAGTTGATAGATTCAGGGCCCACAATTAAAACAATCTCAAGTATTAATTTGTTTATTTTTACATAATTTGGGCTTACCAGCTCATGAAACCCACGAAAACAGGATTTCAAAAAATTTTAATACTGTGGAGAAATCAGCCCAAATGTTGCAGGACATGAGTGTTTTACCCCTCCCTGGGCTGCCACCTTACCGTTGTGGAGGGGTTTGAGTGTCCCAATGATCCTAGGAGCTGTGCTGTCAGGGGCTTCATGCCCCTAGTAGGGTCATCCAAGGCAGACAGGTTCTAGGTGAGGGACCAGACAAAGTGCAGCCCAAAGACCCCTATGATGAATACAAACTATGGAAATAATGTTCACTTGCCCAAACGTGGGTCACCGGGGCCCCACTCTGGAGCCGGGCCTGGAGGTGGAGCACGCTGGCGAGGGCCTGGTGGCCGGGCTTTTACCCATGGAGCCTGGCCGGGCACAACCCGAAGAGGAAACATTAGTCCCCCTTCCCATGGGCTCACCACCTGTGGGAGGGGTCAAAGGGGTCGGGTGCAATGTAGGATGGGTAGTGACCGAGGGCAGGGACCCTTGCGGTCTGATCCTCGGCTACAGAAGCTGGCTATTGGGACGTGGAATGTCATCTCTCTGGTGGGGAAGGAGCCTGAGCTGGTTTGTGAAGTTGAGAGATTCCGGCTAGAAATAGTCGGACTCACCTCAATGCATGGCTCTGGCACTGGAACCAGTTTCCTTGAGAGGGGTTGGACTATTTTCCACTCTGGAGTTGCCCCTGGCGAGAGGCGCCGAGCAGGAGTGGGCATACTTGTTGGCCCCCATCTTGGTGCCTGTACGTTGGGGTTCACCCCAGTGAACGAGAGCGTAGCCTCCCTTCGCCTATGTGTGGGGGGATGGGTTCTGACTGTTGTTTGTGCTTATGTGCCAAACAGCAGCCCAGATTACCCACACTTTTTGGAGTCCATGGAGGGGTTACCAGAGAGTGCACCTCCTGGGGACTCCCTTTTTTTGCTGGGGGACTTCAATGCTCACGTGGGCAATGACAGTGAGACTTGGAGGGGTGTGGTTGGGAGGAATGGCCCCCCTGATCGGATCCCGAGTGGTGTTCTGTTATTGGACTTCTGTGCTCATCATGGATTGTCCATAACGAACACCATGTTCAGGCATAAGGGTGTCCATATGTGCTCTTGGCACCAGGACACCCTAGGCCGCAGTTCGATGATCTACTTTGTTGTCATCTCATCTGATCTGCAGCTGCATGTGTTGGACACTCGGGTGAAGAGAGGGGTGGAGCTGTCCACTGACCACTACCTGGTGGTGAGTTGGCACAGATGGTGGGGGAGGATGCTGGTCAGACATGGCAGACCCAAACGTATTGTGAGGGTCTGCTGGGAACATCTGGCAGGGTCTCCCGTGAAACGGAGCTTTAACTCCCACCTCCAGGAGAGCTTCGAACACATTCCGAGGGAGGCCGGGGACATTGAGTCCGAGTGGGACATGTTCCGCGCCTCTGTTGTTGAGGTGGCTTATCGGAGCTGTGTCCGCAAGGTTGTCATGCCTGTCGAGGCAGTAACCCTCAAACCTGGTGGTGGACACTGGTGGTGAGGGATGCTGTCAAGCTGAAGAAGGAGTCCTATTGGGCCTTTTCGGCTTGTGGGACCCCATAAGCAGCTGATGGGTACTGGCAGTCCAAGTGACATGCGACTCGGGTGGTCCCTGAGGCAAAAACTCAGGCGTGGGAGGAGTTTGGAGAGGTCATGGAGAATGACTTCCACATGGCTTTGAGGCAATTCTGGTCCACCATCCGGCGTCTCAGTGGGGAAAAGCGGTATGCCACCAACACTATTTATAGTGGAGGTGGTGTGCTGCTGATCTCAACTCGGGATATCGTGGGTCAGTGGGCAGAGTACTTTGAAGACCTCCTCAATCCCACTGGCACGTCTTCCACTGAAGAAGTAGAGCCTGGGGACTTTGGGTCGGGCTCTCCAATCTCTGGTGCTGAGGTCACCAAGGTGGTTAAAAAGCTCCTCGGTGGCAGGGCCCCAGGGGTGAATGAGATTCGCACAGAGTTCCTTAAGGCTCTGGATGTTTTGGGGTTGTGTTGGCTTACGCTACTCTGCAATATTGTGTGGACATCAGGGGCAGTTCTCCTGGATTGGCAGACCGGGGTGGTGGTCCCCCTATTCAGAAAGGGGGACCGTGGAGTGTGTTCCAACTACAGAGGGATCACACTCTTAAGACTCCCTGGTAAGGTCTATTTGGGGGTTCTGGAGAGGAGGGTCCGTCAGATAGTCAAACCTTGGATTCAGGAGAAGCACTGCTATTTTCGTCCTGGTCGTGGAACACTGGACCAGATCTACACCCTCAGCAGGGTCCTGGAGGGTGCGTGGGAGTTTGCCCAACCAGTGTACATGTGTTTTGTGTACTTGGAGAAGGCATTCGACTGCGTCCCTCGGGAAGCCCTGTGGGGGGTATTCTGGGAGTATGGGGTACCAGGCCCTTGGATACAGGCTGTTAGGCCCCTGTACGACCGGTGTCAGAGCTTGGTCTGCATTGCCGGCAGTAAGCCGGGCTTGTTTCCAGTGAGAGTTGGACTCCGCCAAGGTTGCCCTTCGTCACCGATTCTCTTCATAACTTTTATGGACAGAATTTCTAGGCACAGCCAAGGTGTTGAGGGGATCCGTTTTTGTGGCCTTAGGATTGTGTCTCTGCTTTTTGTAGATGATGTGGTCCTATTGGCTTCATCAGGTCATGATCTACAGCTTTTGCTTCAGCGGTTTGCAGCAGACTGTGACACGGCCGGGATGAGGATCAGTTCCTCCAAATCCAAAGCCATGGTCTTGAGCCAGAAAAGGGTAGAGTGCCCTCTCCAGGTTGGGGAGGAGGCCCTGCCCCAAGTGAAGGAGTTTAAGTATTTCGGGGTCTTGTTCACGAATGAGGGAAAAATAAAGCCTGAAATTGATAGGCGGCTAGGTGCAGCGTAGACAGTGAAGCGAGTGCTGTATCGGTCTGTTGTGGTCAAGAGAGAGCCAAGTCAAAAAGCGAAACTCTGAATTTACCAGTCGATCTATGTTCCTACCCTCATCTATGGTAATGAGATTTGGGTTGTGACCAGAAGAACGAGATCTCAGATACAAATGGCCAAAATGAGTTTTCTCCACAGGGTGTCTGGGCTCTCCCTTAGAGATAGGGTGAGAAGCTCGGTCATCCAGGAGGGACTCAGAGTAGAGCTGCTGCTTCTCCACATCGAGATGAGCCAGTTGAGGTGGCTCGGGCACCTGGTTACGATGCTTCCTGGACGCCTCACTGGTGAGGTGTTCCAGGCATGTCCCACTGGGAGGAGACTCAGAGGAAGACCCAGGACATGCTGGAGGGAATATGTTTCTCGGCTGGCCTGGGAACGCCTTGGGATTCCCCTGGAGGAGCTGGCCCAAGTGTCTGGGGAGAGGGAAGTCTGGGCCTCCCTACTTAAGCCCCCATTATACTGCCGCATACATCCATACGCAGAGGTACGCACGTACGTACGCAGAGGTACGAGCGTACCCCCCAGGGCATGTCCGTGCAAAGCTCAAATTTTTACGACCGCATACGCGTACGTGGTGTCGCACAATAAACTGCCCAGCGACGGACTGTTTTGTATGCGACACAAATGTATTAAATTCCCTTTCTTCATCTCTGATCTGGCCTTTTGTTTTTTTGCCAAGAGGCAGTGATCTCTTCCTCTTCCATTGATGCCATGACTGAAACGGTGAGAAATGGAGGAATTTGTCACGAGCAAATTAAACTCAAGTCCAGCGTGGCTGCGGGAGGGTCTGGAGATTTCCTGGTGGGCTGGTCTGAAGTGTGGGCTGTAGAGCCAGCACTCCCTGTTATTTTATTTATTTTTTAGATATTTTTATTAACAACATATAAACAGAACACCGCTGAGGCGGAGGCTGCCAGCACTCACTTTTTTCTTTTTTCCGACCTGTCAATCAATCCAGTAGGCATGTCAGCAAATGACCAATCGGCGACCTCAATTTGTCCCGAAGGTAAACGCCCCTTGTCTGTGAAGCTGCTCTGCAGCTGATCGGGGTGTACGCTGGAGTATCATGTCTGAACCCTCTGCGTACAGTACACGTGTACGTACGCATGAATGGACGTACGTGGCAGTATACTGGAGCCTTAAGGCTGCTACCCCCGTGACCCGACCCCAGATAAGCGGAAGAGAGTGGATGGATGGATGGATGAATATTTTAAACTGAGTGTGACACACTAATCATCTACTAAACTCAAAGCAGCTTCACAGGTTTCCCCAGGTGTCATTAAATTGCTTCAGTTTGGCTCAATTGTTATATCTGCAGTCTTCACCATATTGAACCGAACTGAGACAACTGGTCAGAAGACCATCACTGATATCCTCCATAGGATGGGTAAGCCACAAAAGTTCCATAACTCCCAGTCAATGCCACAGGCTGATTGTTTCAATGCCACGTCACATCGAGGCAGAGATTAAGACAAAGAGATTCACAACCAAGAATTGAAGATTGACATATTGTTTTGAAAGGACCATATTTTGATTGATTTGTTGTGATCCTAATTTATTTCTGTTTTTTCTGCAAAAACTGAGAAGTGTGGGCTGATGTCTTCACAGTATTCTAATTTTTTTTTTAAATCCTGTTTTTGTGGGTTACATGAGCTGGCAGCCCAAATTATGTAAAAATAAACAAATAAATACTTGAAATCGTTTAAATTGTGGGCCCTGAATCTATCATCTATTAAAGATTAACTTTTTAAATTGAATTATGGAAGTTAAACAACTTTTCCATGATATTCTAATTTTTTGGAAAGGGTCTGTATGTAGGACTGATAGAGTTATAGCCAGTTTTTGAGTTTGGCTAAGGTTGGTTAAGTGTGGCAGTCATCTTGAATCAACTAGAATCTAAAAGTTAAAAAAGTTGTGGTCTAAAGTCTGAATTTGTGGATGCACAATCATTCAATGATTATTTTGAGAGCATTTCATTGTAACCTGTCCACTGGTTCATGAGACATTTTGCTAACAAGCACACACACAAAGGTTCACCCACTGCAATTAAAAAGCAGGCGGTAAATCATTCAACTCAATTTGTGCCTATACCATACCATACCATACCATACCAATTTATTTATAAAACACTTTAAACAGTGACAAAGCACACCAAAGTGCTGTACAGGGACAAACAGAACAAGCACACAGCAACAGATTACATAACATGACACCAAAAACGTAGAAACCAACAAAAACAGTAATGGATAACAACAACAACTGCAACATGACCAACACAGTGTGATGCACACAGACTCAGCACAGACCACACAGTGCTGAAAGCCAGGGAATAAAAATGTGTTTTTAGCGAGATTTAAAAACTGTGAGGGAGGGGGCCTGTCTAACGAGCAGAGGTAACTCCTTCCAAAGTCTTGGTCCTGCTACAGAGAAGGCCCTGTCACCTCTGCGCTTGAGACGGGTTCCTGGGACTGTTAGGAGCAACTGGTCTGCTGATCTGAGAGAACGTGGTGGGACATACGGCTGGAGCAGATCAGTAAGATAGGAGGGGGCAGAGCTGTTTTGTGATTTATAGACATACAAGAGTATTTTGAATTTGATTCAAAGGTGAACCGGAAGCCAGTGTAGGGAGGCCAAAACAGGAGTAATGTGCTCTCTATTGCTTGTGCTGGTCAAAAACCGGGCTGCTGCATTTTGGACCAGTTGAAGTCTAGCTATGGAGGTCTGACTGATACCAAAAAGGAGTGAGTTGCAATAGTCGAGCCTGGATGTAATGAATGCATGAATTACTGTCTCCGGGTTATTTTTGGACAATATGGGCTTCAGCTTAGACAGTCACCTCAGCTGGAAAAAGCAGGATTTAACAATCATATTTACATGATTGTTGAGTTTCAGAGAAGGGTCAAGTATCACTCCTAGATTAGTGACTCTTTGTTTCACTAACGGTGACAGAACGGATAGGTCAATGCAGTGGTTGGTGATTGTGTCATTGGGAGGAAACAGCATAACTTCAGATTTCTTCTCGTTGAAACTCAAGAAATTTAAAGCCATCCAATCTCTGATGTCAGCCAGGCAGTCCAGTAACGGTTGAATAGAGCGAGTACCATTGAGTCTGAGGGGGAAGTAGATTTGGCAGTCGTAGGCGTAGAAATGAAAAGGTATGTTATGTTTCCTGAAAATATCACCTAGTGGCAGCAGGTATAAAGAAAATAAAAGAGGACCCAGGATGGACCCTTGCGGTACCCCCCATTTAAGCGCTGCCGAGGCTGAACTAAAATCTTTGATGGAGACACAAAAGGACCTGTCAGCGAGGTAAGATCTAAACCATTCGAGGGCTGACCCAGTGATGCCCACCCACTGCTCTAACCTCGCAATGAGGATCTCGTGGTCGATTGTATCAAAGGCAGATGTGAGGTCCAGTAAGAGAAGGAGCACAGAATCACCAGCGTCTGTGAATAGGAGAATGTCGTTAAAAACCTTGAGTAGAGCAGTTTCAGTGCTGTGGAGAGGTTTAAAGCCAGACTGGAATAGCTCTAAGATGGCGTTATCCTCTAGAAAGCATTTCAACTGGGACTCCACTATTTTTTCCAGTAGTTTAGCGACAAATGGGAGTCTGGAGACAGGCCGGAAGTTGGACATGACTGAGGGGTCAAGGCTAGTTTTTTTTTCAGGAGAGGTTGGACAGCAGCATGTTTAAAAGTTATTGGCACCACACCTGAGGCTAAGCTGCTGTTCACAATGCCAAGAACAGGAGGGCCCAGAACAGGAAGAAGCTCCTTCAGGAGTCGAAGGGGGACAACGTCAAAAGGGGAGCCAGATGGCTTCATGCCGCACATGACCTGCTCCAGGGAAGACAGAGAGATGGGCTCGAAGTGGTCCAGAACAGCAACACAATGAGATGGGATGGACGGATCATGAGCAGGTGGAGAAATGAGTGCCCGGATGTTTGCAACTTTTTCAGAAAAGAAATGGAGGAAGTTTTCACACAGCTCAGTTGAGGCTTCTAGAGGTGAAGGTTCACTGAGGTGTAGAACTGAGTTCAGGGTGGAAAAAAGGGCTCGGGGGTTGTGGGAGTTTGAGGCAATTATTGCAGAAAAGAACTTCGATTTGGCGGCTTTAACTGCCTTCTGATAATGACGCCAACTCTCCTTTAGGATTTGAAAAGAAACCTGCAGCCTGTCTTTCCTCCACCTGCGTTCTGCTCTCCTACACTGCTGGCTAACGGCTTGGTTGCTTGGATTTTGTTTGAAAAATTTTTTTTGTCCAGAGTGTTTACTGCTGTTTACTACTAGTTCAGCAGTAGAAAAGGGCCAAACCGATTCAGATATATGTTGAATTCATCAGTAAAATAACCCCCAAAGTGATGCTTTAAAACAAATATATTTTCAGTGTTTCAGCAGCCAACTTTCACTCTGTTGGGCCCAAACAAGTTGATAAACTGGTGCGCAAGTGAGTGCAGATAAAAAAAATTGCCGAAAAGGGAGGAGGATGAGACACACCGTCACTGAGCTATATCAGCTACACTCGTTTCTCACCAGTGAGTCAAGGTTTCCCAGTGATTCACATCTGTGCAGACACCAAACAACAGGCTCGTCGTGTTGTCACTCTTCTTTTTCTCACCACCTACATCCTTTTTTCCTATTACTTCACTCCTCTTCATTCGTCTTTTTTTGTCTGTCCTCTCCTTCCTGCCTGCTAATTGTTGTTGTAACACACCAATTATTCTCCTGCAGAAGTCCTTACTGGGCCTCCTCTGCAGCGTCTCGAGGCTCATGTTTTTAGACCTCCAGGATGTTCAAAAAAATAATAAAAATCCCAACACACCCAGTTCCACCTGCGGGGCCCATGCAACCCAACAGGGGATTTTGGCACACTGATGATGGGGCACACTCTTCCTTCCTGAACCCACATAAATCTGTCGATGGCTTCTGTCCTGTAGTCTGATATTACAGCCAATCTGCAGGAAAGGAAAGTTGTTTATTGTTGACTAACATGATGTGGTACAGTGGGAACAAAAGTGTTGTTGACCTCTTTTGATGGGAAATAATTACCCTGCAGTGGATGCAAAGCTGTTTTTTTAAAGAATTTCTTTCAAAAACACGTGTTGAGCAAGAGTCTGTTCATACTTTTGTGTTGCTTATTGATTTATAGGTTAAATTCTGTCAGAGTTGGCCTCGCTGTTCTTTTGCTTTTATTTTGCTGTGCATAAATTCCACCCTTGACTTCTCCCTCTGAGAATTGACAAGAATGGACTTGTAAGGACATTACCACTGAGCCAAGGACCTCTGTCATCTCACACTCAGAAGGGTAGAAACTACCATCCTTAGGCTATAATCAACCCCCCCCCCCCCCCACACACACACACACACGCTCACGCTCACATGCACCTCTGTGCTCAGACTGGACATTCAGATAATAAAGGACACCAGAATCCAATTTAAAATGTTTAATTTCAAAGTTTTGCACATGAAAGTGACGCACACTTTCATAACTAGTTGAAAAACGGTCAATGATTTTAAACAATAAACAGAACAAATGCATGAACAAATGTTGCAATATGGTTTTCAGATTTTGAAAAGTGTGAGAAACAGTGGATCTATTAGACTGTTTTTTCACATATTTATTCTCATACATTTAGCAATCAGATTTAGTTAAAAGCAAAAAAGAAGACAACATGTTGCCAAAAGACACATTCTTGTATTTTTTTAATTGTAAAAACTCCCTTTTTAGAAAAAAAAAACGCCCTAGAAATTTAAGAGGTGCATGATCTGAATATGGTTACTCACATATGCATTCTGCTATCCGGAGAACGATTGCACTTCAATATTTTAGTGGTAAAATAATTGATTCAGCTCTACATTTATAGTTTTACTGTAGTACTGACTCATGGTAATGTCATAAACATTTTATCAGTTTGCTGTCTGACAGTTTGTTGCTGTTCTTCAGGGCTCATCAGGGTGGCTTTAACCTCCTACAATACATCAGAATACAGAGGAAGGCTGTGCTCCACTTGCCATGGGATCTCAAGAGCAGAAGCTGGCTCCACAAAGTTGTCAATGTATCCCTGAGCACAGGAGCCCCACATCCCTGTCTTGTACTCGAACCCCTCACCCATCTGAGCGTATCGTAGATTACTGGGCAAATGATCATCAGGGCTGCTGCAGTGTCCTTGTAAAGCATAAAAGTGTCCCTCCTTCGGATAACAAGGGTAGCGTGGTGATGGTTTGCATGATGACACAGTGGTATCCATGTAAACAAGTTGGTCTGTGGACAAAGGGTGCATATGGGGCCCATGTTGATGCATCTGTTGGGAGATAGATGCATGCCAGGGGACATAGATCTGCTGATCCAGGCGAGGTACAGCAACTCTAGTCTGTTCGAGTCGAGATGCTGTCATCACAGCTGGCCCTACAGATGACCTGTGACAATCCCAGTGAGTGCAGGGCTTGTTGAGAGGATTCAAATTCAGGAAAACAGACAGAGCAGAAATGCGATTGATGGCCCTTTGAAGCGTGGCTATCTTAGATAGTCTTTTTCCACTCAGATCATGATTCAGGGCAACACGGAGGGCATTGAAAGCTTGGTTGTAGTCCATTATTCGCTTTCGCTCACGCACATTAGCAGCCATTCTTCGAGCTTTTGAGCGGACCGGTCGATTGTGCTTCTTGTTCTGACCTTCTTCTGGGTCACTGGGGCTGTTTGTTGAACTTTCAATGTCTTGGAAAGATGGCTTGGAACTATCCTCTTCATCATCGTGCACCAGCATGCCAAGCTCAAGCTCTTCCTCAGAAATCTCTGAACTTGCAATGCTGCTGCAACTCATCTTGTTGATAATAACAATTTAAAGTAAAGTCTTACTGCAAATTTTGCAGCTGAAGCGATGACTCTGTAGTAAGAAGCTGTCTGCACGATGCCTGCTAGTCCGTTCGACACCCGCTGTCAACTTTTTTTGGTGGGGCTGTCGGTGTTTTCTGCTGCTCCGACAGCCCAAATTGTCTCGTTGTCTGATTCTCTTGGTGCACTATGGTTACTTGTACCTCAACAAGACAGGTTTGTCTGCTTTTTAAACATCTTCAAGTCACATGGTACACCCGCTCGTAAGGAACGTTGCACTCTCTCTCCCTTTCCAGGTTTATGGGTGGCCTGCAGGCAAATGGCACTGTCACCTCCTCCTCCTGCTCTGACTCTCCCCTACATCCCTTTCAGGAACATTCAGCATTGTAACCACCAATGTTTTATGATATAAGCAAAACACACAGTGCTTGTCAAAGGCACAGCATTCCTTGAAGGAATGCATGTCGCCCGCTGCCTGTCATGCCAGAGTTTTAAATAAAGATAATTTTAAGATGAGTAATGAGAGAATTCTAACCATTTTGGTCAAACTTTTCAATTCAATTCAGTTTATTTATAAAGCGCCAAATCACAACGAAGTTGTCTCAGGGCACTTTACAGGAACATTCACATAAAAACCAATTAGTAAAGTTCTCTATCTAAGGAATCCAGCAGACAAGTTGAATCTTGGCTTCGTTGCAGTCTCTCATCCTGAGCAAGCACAGTGGAGACAGTGGAAAGAAAAACTCCCATTGAAAACTACATAATGATTGGTTGCAGTGTTATAATTCAATTCATCCAAAAAAGTTCAATCTGGTCCTCTGGACATTCAAAAAAACAAAACAAAAAACAAAACAAAGCAAAAAAATCTAGAAACGTTTCGTCTCTCATCCTGAGGACTTCCTCAGTCTGAGGTGCTGTATTCAGCTCAGTCTCTTAAATAGCACCTTCTCAGAGTGAATCAACCAGGGGACAGTTGAACCTGGAGGCTCCACCCCTGTTTAATGATGGAGGGTTTCTTTTCATAAAGATGGCCTCCTTTACTCCTCTCTCAAACCATCGTTCCTCTCTGTCCAGGATGTGAACATCTTCATCCTTGAAAGAGTGACCACTGGCCTGGAGATGAGTGTAGACCGCAGAGTCCTGGCCTGATGATGTTGATCTTCTGTGCTGGGCCATCCTTTTGGCCAGTGGCTGTTTAGTTTCCCCGATGTAAGACTGATCACAGCCCTCCTGACATCCTCTTACAATGCTGTGATTGCTAGTATCACTCAGCCCTCTGTGAACAGTAAACAGCCATCAGGTGCTAATGATCCATTGTTAGGCTGATGGTCCTTCTTGAGCATGTGATCAACTGGTTTTGGTTGTCAGCAGCAAACTGGTTGATCCACTCTGAGAAGGTGCTATTTAAGAGACTGAGGAAGTCTCTTGGATGAGAGACGAAACGTTTCTATATTTTTTTGCTTTGTTTTGTTTTTTGTTTTGTTTTTTTGAATGTCCAGAGGACCAGATTGAACTTTTTTGGATTTTTCTACCTGGATTATTGAGCATGCATCAGGATAATTCAATTCACTTCATTTTATTTATATATTGTCAAATCACAACAAAGTTGGCTCAGGGCACTGTACAAAACCATTCACATACATACAAAAGCCAATTAGTAAAAGTTCTCTATCTAAGGAAAGAAGCCAGCAGACCCGTTGAATATTAACTTTATCACAGTTTCCCATCATGAGCAATCACAATGGCAACAGTGGAAAGGAAAAACTTCATTTAACAGGAAAAAACCTCCAGCAGCATCAGGCTCAGGATGAACGGCAATCTGTTTCAAACAGCTGGGTTTGCGAGGACAGGACGGAGAAACAAACACAAAATGGTAGGTCCAGATGTAGGTGCAGGTGTACCCCCATTGGAAGAAAAACAAAAAGAACATGTCAAGGATAGAGAAAACTAGAAAATTCCTGGAGAAACTTTGACAAAACTAGAAAATTCCTGGGGAAACTTTGACAGGGACTGCCGGGCTGCTGCCGATTAAAAAATTTAATTTGACATTAATATATTTTGGGGTTTGCTCGCAGCTACCACAATACCAAAGCTGCAGCTGAATAGCTCTAAAACAGGCCGAGTTATCATATTTTGTCCTTTTTAGCTAAGGTGGCCATCTTGGATTTTTGATTGTCAGTCAAAGTCTATAGGGATCATTCTCAGCTACCTTCTTCTTCTTTCGGCTTTTCCCTCTTCAGGGGTCGCCAAAGTGAGTCATCCTCCTCCACCTCACTCTGTCCTCTGCATCCTCTGTCCTCACTCCAACTACGTCCATGTCCTCTCTAACTGCATCCATATGTCTTCTCTTTGTCTTTTTCCTGGCAGCTGCATTTCTTTTTTATTTTTATTTTTATTGAGACAGCCAGTTACATTACAATGATATAATTATATTGATTCCGTTCTCATTTTCCATTCTTTCTCAGTTTTCTCACTTTTTCTTTGCCAGAAAAAACAACAACAAAAAAAACGTACACAAACCAAACAACAACACACAAAAAACCCGAAAGCAAAACCAACAAAAACCAACCAGAACTAACATGGGAGTGGCGGGGGAGCCTAAATACCAACTAATCATCGACCTCACATCAAATCCAAACATCGATCTGAATGACAGCAAGGTTTACAAAAAATCAGACAACAGGTTTGACATATTCTGTCCACTTTGTCCATGTCTTGTAGAAGGTGTCCCTCTGCACATTAATGGCAAAAGACAGTTTCTCCAATACATAAATGTCTTTCACTACATTAATCCAGTCTTCAGTTGTTGGAGGTTCCTGTTTAAACCATTTTCTTGTGAGGGCCTTTTTGCTCCCCGCCAGCAAAATGAACAGAAGTTTTTGATCGTTATAATTAAGTTTGTCGACCGGTATGTTACAGAAAAACATGCATTGAAAGGTTAAAGGAAAGTCAAATGTGAAAATGTTCTGTAAATGTTCATGGATTTGAGACCAATATTGCTGAATGGTTTGGCAGTCCCAGAAAATATGGAAATGATTGGCACCATTCCTGCCACATCTCCAGCAGGCATCGCCCCTTCCCTCATATCGTTTCTGCTCTGGGGTTATGAAAAATGCTTTTCCAGCAAAATTCACGCCAAACCTTTGATCTTGTTGTTGTCCATGGTATCTTACAGATGTGGTCCCAGTCCTCCTCTGGAATCGTCAGGCTGCCTTCTTTTTCCCACTTCACTTTAACATAAACGGTGCTGTCCTTCTTACACCGCAGGATGGCGTTGGATAACCTAGAAATAGTTTTGCCTGTTTTTGATTTGGATAATAATAAAAATGTTTCCACAAATCTCAAATTATGTAACTGTACTTTTAGATTTTGATTAAAATAATTTCTGACCTGTAGATATCTGAAAAAGTCATCTGCGCATAAATCGTATTTTCTTTTCAAGGTCTCAAAACAGGGCAGCACGGTGGCGCAACTGGTAGAGCTGCTGCCTCTCAGCGAGCAGGTCCCTGGTTCAAATCCCGGCCCAGGGGCCTTTCTGGGTGGAGTTTGCATGTTCTCTCCGTGCATGCGTGGGTTTTCTCCAGGTACTCCGGTTTCCTCCCACAGACCAAAAACATGCATGTTAGACTGATTGGTGACTCTAAATTGTCCCTAGGTGTGAGTGAGAGAGTGAATGGTTGTTTGTCTCGTTTGTCTCTATGTGTCCCTGTGATGGACTGGAGACCTGTCCAGGGTGTACCCCGCCCCTCGCGCAGTGATTGCTGGACATGGGCACCGGTGACCCCCGTGACCCAAAATGGAATAAACGGGTAAAGATAATGGATGGATGGATCTCAAAACATTGGAACGCCCCTTATGGACAAAGGAATAGTAACTAGTTAGGCCTTTTGAAATCCACTTCTTGAATCTATCATCATGTTGATTTGGGATAAACTCTGAATCGTGAGCGCACCATCGTAGAACTTTAGAGGCATTTTCTAATCCACATATTCTAATTGCTTCGTTCCAAGCAGATATCATTACTTGCGATATTGGTTCATCTGCCAAATTAATTTTGCTCAGCAATTTTGTGTCAACTATTATGGCTTTAATCGGTATTGTTTTGATTGTTTCCCCTTCCACATCTTTCCATCCTGCAGTGTAATCAGGACAGCACAAACATATCAAAGGTCTCAACTGAGCTGCACAAAAATATTCTCTTAAACAAGGAAGCCCGCAACCTCCTTTTTCTTTTTTTAATTGTAAAGTTTTGTACTTGACTCTGGATTTTTTCCCTTTCCAAATGTATTTTGACAGCATCTTATCCCATTCTACAAATTGTCTTGAGGGTATGGGAACTGGCAGGGATTGAAATAAATACAACATTCAGGGAAGGATGTTTAATTTAACTGACTCAATCCTGGAGTGCAGGTTGAAAAAAGGTATGGCATTCCATCTTTGGATATCAGACTTTATGGCTATATTCAGGGGGCATAATTGGCCTCAAACATTTTCGTGGGGTCACGATGTATCACCACCCCCAGATACCTAACACCATCCGCATCCCATTTCCATTCATAACAATTCTTGATTTCAACTGGTGGGTCATAATTTACCGTTAGTACCTGCGTTTTGTTCACATTAACCCTGTACCCTGAGAATAAACCAAATTCTGATAAGATTGTCATTATTTTGGAGAGAACCTACGTAGGATGAGATATAACAAGTAACAAGTCATCAGCAAATAATGCCAACTTTTGCTCCCCTCCTGCTGTCCTTACTCCGATTATATCCTGTCTCTGTCTGATCCATTGGCTCAGTGGTTCTATGAACAAGGCGAAGAGGAGTGGCGACATGCAGCAACCCTGTCGAGTGCCTCGCTCGAGTATGAATGATTCAGTAAGGTCTCCATTAATTTTGATTTTGGCTGTTGGTTTATTATACAACCCTGAAATAGTATTTATTATAGATTTATCAAATCCAAATCTCTCAAGTACCTGATATAAAAAGGACCACCTCACAGAATCAAATGCCTTTTCGGCGTCTAAACTTAACACTAAAGACTCTATTTTTTGTCTATGAATCTGGCTCATTATATGCAAAACTTTCCTAATGTTGTCCTGAGTTTGACGATGTTTGATAAAGCCTGTTTGATCATTATGTATTAGTCCTGGTAATATTGTTTCAAGTCTCTTTGAGATTATGGAAGTGAACAACTTATAATCAATATTTAATACACTGATTGGGCGGTAGTTGTTACAATCTAGTTTATCTTTTCCTTCTTTCAGAATTATTATAGAAATTATTGCTTCCCTCCATGAGGGGGGTATGATTTTTCCCTCCATTACCCAGTTAAATGTTATCTGCAAGGTGGGAGTCAAATGATCCTGCATTATTTTGTACCATTCTGGGCCAAATCCGTCCGCCCCTGCCATTCTTCCCCCTTTTAGTCTTTTAATTGCTGAGTGAATTTCTTCTATGGTTATTGTGGATACTAACATTTTATTTTGTTCCTCTGTCACTGTTGGTAACTCTAGTTCCGACAGAAAAGTATTGACATCTTGATTATTGTCTACGTGGGTTTGGGAGTAAAGCTTTCTGTAATAATTCTGAAAACATTGTTGAATTTTCTCCTCTTTGGTTTCTATTTGACCATTTAAAGGGTTTCTTATTTTGTGTATAGTTCTCTCCGCTTGCTGCTTTCTAAGTTTATACGAAAGAAGTTTTAGTGATATTCCCCCTACATCACAGTACTGCTGCTTGTTAAAAATATTTTTTTCTGTACATCAATCATGTTTAGGTCATCTAATTCTTTTTTAAATTTTACCATATCAGATTTAATGTCGTCCTTCATAGTCACGGAGTGTTGGTGTTGCAGCTTTAACAATTTATCTTCCATGTATTTACGTTTTTGCATATTTTCTCTTTTTAAGTGGGAGGATATGCTAATTATTTCCCCTCTAATCACCACCTTCAGTGCATCCCATAGTATTCCTGGTGACACCTCCTCATTATCATTTTGAGCTAAATAATTCTCTATTTCTTTTTTTAAATTCTCTTTAATGTTTGGGTAGTTTAAAATATTTGTGTTCAACCTCCATAATCTAGATCTATTTTTCCTGTTCAGACAAATATCAGCATAGACTGGATTATGATCAGAAATTGTACAGGGCCCAATTTCACAGGTTTTGATTTTAACCAAATCATTCTTAAATATGAGAATGTAATCTAACCTAGAATATATGTTTTGTGGGAATGAGAAGTGGGTGTATTCTCTATTAATTGGGTGATGTTCTCTCCATACATCAACTAATCCTAAATCATCCATGAGGTGTCCCATCCTCTTACCAATATTTCATACATCGCCTTTCCCATTAGAAGAGTCAAATTTGGCGTTTAATAAGGTATTAAAATCACCCCCGCATATTAAAGTTCCCTGACTTCTAGTTGTTGCAATTTCGAGAATCTGTTTATACAGTGACCAATCGCTGCCAGGGGGAATGTATACATTCAGGAGGGTTGTCATGGTACCATCAATCTTGCCCGTTATCATTATGTATCGAGCTTCTTTATCTTTGTATTGTGATATATGTTCATAGTTAAGAGTTCCGGATAGCAAAATCGCCACTCCCCTCCGCCTCCCAGAACTGTGGGAAGAATAAAACACATGTTTAAAACCCATCCTGTTCAATTTAACATGTTTGTTATCAGATAGATGCATTTCCTGCAATAAAACAATTTGGGCTTTGTCTCTTTTAAATTTAGATAAGACTTTCCACCTTTTTACTGAATTATGTAAACCATTAATATTGTTTGACACCAATTTTATCAACCTGCTACTCATCTAAATTATATTTCCTAATTATAACACAGATTAATGGGCTCCCCGCTCACTCTTGAAAACACTGAACATAGAACATGTAAAAAAGTCAACATTAAGAACAAACAAGACTCAAACCGAACTCTTAACTTCCAAGGTGGGGGTCTCAGAGGTGGACCCTGCTTCACCTCCAAAGGCAGCTTCCTCATCGGTTGATGAAGGGGGCCCTTAGTGGCTATGGCCTCAGTCTAAAGAACCCCGTGAGAAACTTAACTTATTTACTAATTGTACATCATAAACCAAATGCAAGTCTTAATTATTATAACAGAGTGGATAAACCTCAATTTTCCGTGTGTGTGGGAGATGTCCTCTTGAAGGCTCTGTGTTTTTCTTTCTTTTCCTCTTGTTTGCTGCACCGCTCCCCGGTCCTCCTCGTACCCTGCTCCAGGACAGCTGCTTCAGCTGTTCCAGGACCGTTTCTGGTGCCTTAACGACCCGCACAGCGTAGCCTCTGCTGGACATGTCTTCAGTAGCTTCCACCACCGTGTTGTAAATCTTGGTTTCATCGGCATATTTCACCTTCAGCCGGGCTGGAAAGAGGGTCTGAAAAGGGATCTGCTGTTCCTTCAGAATCTTGCGCACTTCTGCATATTCTTTTCATTTTTTCAAAATCAGAGGGGGATATCTAAAAAAGTTAAATCTGGTCCTCTGGACATTCAAAAAAACAAAACAAAGCAAAACAACAAAAAAATGTAGAAATGTTTCGTCTCTCATCCGAGAGACTTCCTCAGTCTGAGGAGCTGTTTTCAGCTCAGTCTCTTAAATAGCACCTTCTCAGAGTGGATCAACCAGTTTGCTGCTGACAACCAGAACCAGCTGATCACATGCTCAAGAAGGACCATCAGCCTAACAATGGATCATTAGCACCTGATAGCTGTTTACTGTTCACAGAGGGCTGAGTGATACTAGCAATCACAGCATTGTAAGAGGGGGACAGTTGAACCCGGAGGCTCCGCCCCTGTTTAATGATGGACGGTTTCTTTTCACAAAGATGGCCTCCTTTACTCCTCTCTCAAACCATCGTTCCTCTCTGTCCAGGATGTGAACATCTTCATCCCTGAAAGAGTGACCTCTTACCTGGAGATGAGTGTAGACCGCAGAGTCCTGGCCTGATGATGTTGATCTTCTGTGCTGGTCCATCCTTTTGGCCAGTGGCTGTTTAGTTTCCCCGATGTAAGACTGATCACAGCCCTCCTGACACTGAACAGCATACACAACGTTATTCTGTTTGTGCCGGGGGACTGGATCTTTGGGATGAACCAGTCTTTAATGTATTTTGAGGTTTAAAAGCCACTGGGACGTTGTGTTTAGAAAATAAACGTCTCAGTTTCTCTGATACTCCCTCAACATATGGAATGACCACTGGTCTGGGTCTGGGTTCCTCCTTTTCACCTGATGGCTGACTGGAGTCCTGTTTGGGTTTCTTCTCTGCTTTCAGGAAGGCCCAGTTAGGATATCCACATTGCTCTAGAGCCTATCTTGTGTGGGATTTCTCCTTCTGCCTGGCTCCTGAGTTAGTGGGGACACTGTCTGCTCTGTGGTACAGAGTCCTGATGACTCCTAACTTGTGCTCCAAAGGGTGATGGAAGTCAAACTGCAAATACTGGTCTGTGTGGGTGGGTTTGTGGTACACCTCAGTTTGCAAAAGTCCTCTATCAGAGACTGAGACCTCACAGTCCAAGAAAGCCAACTTGCCATTTTTTACATCTTCTCGTGTGAACTTGATGTATTTATCCACAGAGTTGATGTGGTCAGTAAAATGTTGGACTTCCTGAGATTTAATTTTAACCCAGGTGTCGTCAACATACCTGAACCAGTGACGTTGTGGTGTCCCTGAAAAGGACGTCAAGGCTCTCTTTTCTACCTCCTCCATGTACAGGTTGGCAACAATAGGAGAAACTGGAGACCCCATAGCACACCCATGTTTCTGCCTATAATATTGCTCCCCATATGTGAAGTAGGTTGACTGCAGGCACAGTTTCAAGAGTTGACACAGTTGTTCTGTGGAAAGCGTGGTCCTGCTGCTCAGAGTGGTGTCTGATTTTAATCTTAAACTGACCACCTCTACTGCATCATCAACAGGAATGCACGTAAAGAGTGATGTGACATCAAAAGAGACCATTGTTTCATCAGTCTCCATGATGACATCCCTCACCTTATCCACAAAGTCCATGGTGTTCTGTATGTGGTGTTCTGAGCTGCCAACTAAAGGGATGAGTACAGACGCCAGATATTTGGAAACATTGTAAGTGACAGAGTTAATCATGCTGACAATTGGTCTTAAAGGTACACCTTGTTTGTGGATTTTAGGTAAACCATACAGACTAGGTGTGGCCTCCCCTGGGTACAGTCTGTGGTACAGAAAACGGTCAATAGCCTTGTCCTGCTCCAAAATTTTCAGGCAATCTATTAACTTTTTCCTGTAACCACTTCCTGGATCTCTTTTCAGAGGTTCATAAGTGTTTAAGTCACTAAGGAGTGTCATAACTTTCTCATGATAGTCTTTCTGGTTCAAAATCACTGTGCACCTTCCTTTGTCTGCTGGGAGAATGATGATGTTTTTGTCCTTGCTAAGAGTGGTGAGTGCATCCCTCTCCTCTCTACTGATGTTGGAAGGTGGTGGTTTGGCATTGCTGAGGCAGGATGAAACTTTGATTCTGAGTTGTTCTGCTTCACCCTCTTTAATTTTGTTGTTGCACCACTTTGGTGGTGAACTTTGCGGTTGCACGAAGTAGAATTCCTCTGGTGGAGATGATCACAGCCACAGAATCAGCCATCCGCAACAAGCAGATTCAGCTGAACAGCTTTAAAAATGGAAGAGTTACCCTTTTTGTCTTTAAAAGAGCTGAATAAAGAAATGTAGAAAGAAGCCCAAATTTCCAAAAGGGAGGGAGCTTTATTGTGCCTACAAAGGCTGAAACAGGCAAAAATTAGCACAATAAAATTTAAATTATCTGCGAAAAGCTGGATTTTGCTAAAAAGAGCTGAAGAGTAACTAAAACAAGCAGAATGAAGCTTAAATTAGTAGAGGGAATTTTGGGAGAGCATGTTTTTGCTGAATTAGGCTGAAAAAGTTTAAATGATTGCAAAAAATGTGGAATTAGCTGAAAAAGATTAAATTAGCATCAAAACAGCTAAATACTAGCTGTTTGCCTATATAGGCAGTCACACAATAATAAATATAAACAGAATCACAATAATAAATATAAACACAATCACTATCACACAATATTAAATATAAATAGGATCACAATAGTGTGAATGCCTTTTATAGGCATGCACACAATAATAATAAATATAAACATGATCACAATAAAAATAAACAGTGTCACAATTGTGTGAATGTCCATTCTAGGCATTAACACAACTAGAAGAAACAAGTTACAAGAAGCACAAAAATGGTGGACTTGGCTGAATAAAGCTGAAAGGAGCCCAAAGCTGTTGAAAAAACAGCTGGAATTGGCTGAAAGTAGCTGAATAAAAAAAAATTGCACTAAGAAGCTAAAAGAAGCTTGACCGTATCTAAATGTGAAAGTAGTAGGAAAATGTTGTAGACAGATCAAAAGTTATGAAGGGTGTAAAATGAGATCAATTTGTTTTCAATGGGGAAGAAAATGGTGGAAAAGGCTAAATATTTCAAAAAGCTAAAGTTGCACCAATACCAAAAGTCATATCAGCATTTTCATGAAAGAGCTGAACATTTTCATAAAAGAATTGTTGAAATAGCATTTGAATTGTGGAAGGAGTTAGATGCCAAAAAAGTACGGAAGAAAAATGGATGTCAATAGTGTGAATGCTTCATAATCGTTCACACACTTAGGTGCCTATGTGCAATTTTCATTCAGCTGTGCGTTAACAACTGATCTTGATCTGGATAAGACTTTATTTTGGTCCAAATTCTCTACCATTTGGAAACCACTATCCTGCATGCCGTTAAGACGATCACAAGACAAGAAATTGTGCATCAAATTAGGTATTGCAGAGGGAAAGTCTAAATTTCATCTACAAACTGAAATATGTTGTTTAAGGAATTGGGCTTGGTAGTTATGCTCTGTGTCTATTTTCCACTTAAACCAATGTACTCACCACACCTTTTCCCTGCTGATAGTTTAAATACCTTTATAGCTAAAACAGTTTGAAAGGTTCCACAATTGTCACTCAGCTCCAAGTAGTGCTCAGCCTTTATCACAAGCAGTGATTTATGGCTCACAAACATGTCAGATTTATTGCTCTGGTCAAACAGAGCATGACGACCCTAGCCTCAGACTCTCCCTGTCCATTAATTTCTGACAGGTGACAAGACACCCGTAATTATCAGCCACCAGGAATAAATCACAGATTTTATCACACAGTTAGCCATGCCCTTGATGGAATAACCATTTTCAAGGAAGGGGAACTCATCCAAGGCTGCTGAACCTGAGATTTGTAAATCTCCTGCTCAAGCCCCCATAATGACTGGTTGTTAGCCATTTGTTATTAGAGGTCTGTGTGCCAAAAGTTATAGATGTATATTTTCAAAGGGGTAGTTATGGTTAATAAGTGAGTAAGTCCAGGTTCGCTAACCTTGGCTTTGCAGTGGTATGTTAATGAATGTTTTTGTTGCCTGACACAGAATTTTCTCACATCAGTAAAGTCCCATAAGTTAAAGAAAAGTTCAAACAGATTAAAAAAATTCAGTGTTATGGTTATTTTGTGGTCATTTCATTGCAACAACTTCAACGACTGAAATGCACTATTGCTTATTTGATAATGCTGCCAATAGTAAAGGCTGCTTGTCTGTTTGTTTGTTTGTCTGTACTGTTAGCAAAATATATCACGAACCAGTTGACACTTTTTATTGAAACTCTCAGAAAATAATTTCTGAGTGTACTTCTACAATGGTTTACATCTGCAATCAACATTTGGATTCAGCCTATTAATGATGGTTGCCACTGCTAAGGATTCTTAGCAAGCCCAAACGGATTCAGCCAATTTTACAGATATAGTGAAACAATTTGATCTAGTTGTAGCTAAGAATAGACCCCGACATATAAGAATTGCTGCTAAAATCCATTCATACATCTATTATCTTTACTCGTGTCTTCCTTTTCTGGGTCGCGGGGGTCACTGGTGCCCATATCCAGCAGTCACTGAACGAGAGGTGGAGGACACCTTGGACCAGTGCTTAATATGAGCTTAATCCTGCCAGAACATGACTGGGCAACTCTCTTATTTTGACAGGGTGCATTATGGCAACTGTTTGCATGAATCCAGCAACTCTTAGGCTTCCTAATAATAAAGTTATGAACAAATATGACTGCCTTGAATGAATAAAACTTATATTGGTTATGTAAACTGAAAATAATTACATAAACACTAACTGTAAACACGAACAGACGACACAACAGAACTTCTTAATATCACATACAACTCTGCCCCTTCAAGTGAAGCATTTCAGCCTCTATCCTTATAAAAAAATCTCTGCCCCTAAAAGAGTGGTGGGGGTGAATGCCGAGCTAACCATGCAGTCATACATGGACAGGAGCTCACAGGCAGCCAGCCACCTGGAGGTTTCATATGTGGAGTAGGACAACAACGAGCAGGGACAGAGTCGGGCTCAGTTCTGAGCTTGACTTCGTTGACGGTTCTGACAAATGAGACAACCATGCACTCTCTCACTCACACCCAGGGACAATTTAGATACAAATAAGCCTAACATGCATGTTTTTGTTCTATAGGAGGAAACTGGAGTACCTGGAGAAAACCCACACTTGCATAGAGAGAACATGCAAACTCCACCCAGAAATGCCCCCAGCTGGGATTTGACCTGGTGATCTTGAAGAGAGGCTCAACCAACTGAGCCACCATGCTGCCCTGCTTCTAAAATATATAATTTTATATTTATTTGTACAACTTCATGCACAAAGAAAATCCTACAGTGTATCATCCCAATCACCTCATGGGTCCTTTTGGTTCTCAAGTCCAGTCCCCCAACAGTCACTTTAGGCTCAACAAAATAAATAAATAAAGTTAAATAAAACCAGTGTTGTTACGTAACAAAGTAGAAATACTTTGTTATAGTGGTGGCTGGTGAATTTTTGTCCAGGAGGGGCGCTATATATATATATATATATATATATATATATATATAAACCAGCCACTAGGGAGCACAAGCCAGTGTATCTCTTGTACCGGTCCCAAGCCCGGGTAAATGATGGGGGTTGTGTCAGGAATGGCATCCGATGTAAAACACTTTTGCCAAAACCATAATGTGAGTTCATCAAAGAAAAACCATACCGGATCGGTCGAGGCCCGGGTTAACAACGACTGCCACCGGTGCTGTTGACAAACAGGGTGCCGGCGGAAATTGTGCTACTGTTAGTCGAAGACCATGAGAAGGGAAACGTGTCAGGAGACAGAGTGAGAAGAGGAAAGTGAAGAATGTAGGACTGAGGGTTGCAACTCTAAATGTGGGGACAATGACAGGCAAAGGTAGAGAGCTGGCTGACATGATGCAGAGAAGGAAGGTAGATGTTGTATGTGTCCAAGAAACCAAGCAGAAGGGCAGCAAGGCTCGCAGCATTGGAGCAGAGTTCAAACTGTTTTACCATGGTGTGGATAGAAAGAGAAACAGAGTAGGGGTGGTCCTGAAAGAGGAGTTGGCAAAGAATGTAGTAGAGGTGAAGAGAGTGTCAGATAGGGTGATGTGCCTGAAGGTATAAGTAGAAAGTCTGATGCTTGTGGTTATGCTGCACAGGTTGGATGTGATGAGGAGGAGAAAGATACATTTGGGAAAGATCTGGATGAAGTGATAGAGAGTATTCCCAGGGAGGAGAGAGTGGTAATGGGAGCAGACCTGAATGGACATGTTGGTGAAGGAAACAGAGGTGACGAGAAAGTGATGGGTAGGTTTGGTGTCAAGGAAAGAAACCAGGAAGAACATATGGTGGTGGATTTTGCCAAGAGAATGGAAATGGCTGTAGTCAATGCCTATTTCCAAAAGAGGGAGGAACATAGAGTGACCTATAAGAGTGGAGGAAGGAGTACGCTGGTCGACTACATTCTGTGTAGAAGAGGAAACCTGAGGGAGATTGGAGACTATAAGGTTGTGGCAGGGGAGAGTGTGGCCAGACAGCATCGGATGGTTGTGTGTAGAATGACTGTTGTTGTGAAGAAGAGAAAAATAGTAAAATCAGAGAAGAAGACCAAATGTTGGAAGCTGAAGAAGGAAAAATGTTGTCAGAAATTCAGAGAGGAGCTGTTAAAGGCTCTGGGTAGTAAGAAAGAGCTTCCAAATGACTGGGCTACTACAGCAACAGTAATTAGAGAGACAGGTAGGAAAGTATTTGGTGTGTCATCTGGACAGAGAATGGATAATAAGGAAACCTGGTAGTGGAATAGTGAAGTGCAGGAAGCCATTCAAAGAAAGAGATTAGCCAAGAAGAAATATGACAGTGAGAGGACTGAAGAGAGGACACATGAATATAAGGAGATGTGACGTAGAGCAAAGAGGGTGGTAGCTAAGGAAAAGCAGAGGGAGTACAATGAGTTGTATGGGAGACTGGACACTAAAGAGGGAGAGAAGGACGTGTACCGATTGGCAAGACAGAGGGATCAGGATGGAAAAGATGTGCAGCAGGTTAGGCTTATTAAATATAGGAATGGTAATGTTCTAACAAGTGAGGAGAGTGTGATGGGAAGATGGAAGGAGTACTTTGAGGAGCTAATGAATGAAGAGAATGAAAGAGAAAGAAAAGTAGAGGTTATAGAATCTGTGGACAAGGAAGTGGGAAAGATTAGTGAGGGTGAAGTACGGAAAGCTCTGAAAATAATGAAGAAGGGGAAGGCAGTAGGACCTGATGACAAACCAGTGGAGGTTTGGAAATGGCTTGGAGAGATGGCAGTGAGGTTTTTGATTCAAATATTCAATGGCATATATGAGGGTGAGAAAAGGCCTCAGGAATGGAGAAGAAGTGTGCTGGTGCCCATTTTTAAGAATAAGGGTGATGTACATAGTTGTAGCAACTACAGGGGAATTAAGTTGATGAGTCACACGATGAAGATCTGGGAGAGAGTTGTGGAAGCAAGACTTAGACGAGAGGTGACCATCTGTGAGCAGCAGTATAGTTTCATGCAAAGAAAGAGCACCACAGATTCCATCTTTGCTTTGAGAATGCTGATGGAGAAGTACAGAAAGGGTCAGAAAGAACTCCATTTGTGGATTTAGAAAACACATATGACAGAGTGCCGAGGGAGGAGGTGTGGTATTGCATGAGGAAATATAGAGTGGCAGAAAAGTATGTTAGACTGGTACAGGACATGTATGAGGACAGCAGGACAGTGGTGAGATGTGCTGTAGGAGTGACAGATAACTTCAAGGTGGAGGTGAGATTGCCTCAAGGATCAGCTCTGAGCCCCTTCTTGTTTGTTCTGGTGATGGACCGACTAACAGATGAGGTCAGGCAAGAATCCCCATGGACGATGATGTTTGCAGATGACATTGTGATCTGTGGTGAAAACAGGGAACAGGTAGAAGAGAACTTGGAGAAGTGGAGGTATGCACTTGAAAGAAGAGGAATGAAAGTCAGCCGTAGTAAGACAGAGTATATGTGTGTAAATGAGAGGGAGGCCGGTGAAATAGTGAGGCTACAAGGAGAAGAGGTCACAAAGGTGCAGGACTTCAAGTACTTGGGGTCCACTGTCCAGGAAAATGGGGAATGTGGTAAAGAAGTGAAAAAGAGAGTCCAGGCAGGATGCAGTGGATGGAGAAAATTTTCATGAGTGATTTGTGACAAAAGGGTGTCAGCAAAGGTCAAAGGAAAAGTTTACAAGACAGTGGTGAGACCAGCTATATTGTATGGTCTGGAGACAGTGGCATTGACAAAAAGACAGGAGAAAGAACTGGAAGTGGCAGAAATGAAGATGCTAAGGTTCACTTTAGGAGTGACAAGGCTGGATAAGATTAGGAATGAGATCATCAGAGGTATAGCACAGGTTGAACAACTGGGAGATAAAGTTAGGGAGGCCAGACTGAGATGGTCTGGACATGTCAAGAGGAAGGACCATGGGTATATTGGTAGAAGGATGTTAGAAATGCAGCTGCCAGGAAAAAGACAAAGAGGAAGGCCAAAGAGGAGATATATGGATGCAGTTAGAGAGGGCACGGAGATACCTAGAGTGAGGACAGAGGATGCAGAGAACAGAGTGAGATGGAGAAGGACGACTCGCTGTGGCGACCCCTGAAGCGAAAAAAGCCGAAAGCGAAAAAAAAAGAATAATTTAAAATCTGTACTTTGTACTTCCCCAGGTTACCTTTGCCTAATCATATATGTTTGATGATCTGAAACAAAAAGTTAAATCAGAAGAAATCTGTAGAGGGGGGTGGAAAATTGAATTATTATATTAAATTGTATGACTTCACGAGCGTCACAGTATGGCCAAACTAATGGGAGCTCCGCTTCGACTTGATATTTTTTTTGTTCCTATTGTTTTTGTTTTAACCTTTTTTTTTGTGCCTACACTGCACACCCATGATACAGGTATGATCTCGACACGCGTGGTATTTTGTGTGTCGCTGCCTTGCCATCATGCTACCCTGCCATCGTGGTTCAGTTCACATCCCCCCTCAAACCTCGGGCTCAGGCTCTGGGGCCTGTCATGGTGGCCGTCTCCATGATCCTCCATCTGCCTGCACAG
>NC_056511.1:46790659-46794146 GCF_014905685.2 Nematolebias whitei
TATATATATATATATATATATATATATATATATATATATATATATGTTTGTATAAATGTATATACATATGTATATACATATATATCACTACATATATACATATATATATATACATATATATGTATATATATACATTCATATATATGTATATATACAAAGTATATATATATGAACCAAGATGGTGCCGGTGTGTAGGGCTGCCCGTCTCTCGCTCTCTGCTTGTATTGTATTTTTGTTATTTTTACAATGGTTTGTGCAGTGTGCCGAGTCATATTTTCAGTATGATCGTCGGGCACTTTTGGAGCTCCGTACATTTGCTGAAACGCCTGCAAAGTTTTTGAACAGCGGTCAGCACTCTCCCCCACCGGTCCTATCTGAGATTCCTGCGTTCCTTCTGCGTGACCCTGGCCTTTCTCCATGGAGGAAACGTCGCAGACGTCGTGGGAAGCGTGCAGGGATTTTGGTGAAACTGAGGCAAAGTGTGGATTATTCTAACAGGACTCGCTCTGGATCTGATCATCTCCTCTCTGACCCGTGGTGCTCCTGGGGCCCGGCTGCTGGCCAGCTGCCCGCGCGCTCAGTCCATGGAAACACCTGGAGTTGTTTACCTGTGCGCTGCACCAGCAGACCAGGAGGAGCTGTTCTTCATAACCTGCGCCCGCTGGCGCGCGCGTCTCCCTCCATGGCTGTGCCTGTGTTGGACCCTATCAGGATGTGTTTAATCAACGCAAGGTCTGTTTCCAACAAGACGTTTATCCTCAATGACTTTTTTAAAGATGAGGAGTTGGATTTTCTGTTCGTCACAGAATCATGGATTTCTGATGGTGAGTCCAGCGCCTTGGTGGAACTACTTCCTCCGGACTGTGTATGTTTCAATGCCCCGCGGCCATCAGGTCGGCGCGGGGGGGGGGGATTATTAACAGTTTTTAAAGCAAACTTTGCGTGTAAACAGTTGTGCATCCCGGTGTCCTGCGCCAGTTTCGAGCTGAGCGCCTTTGAACTTGGACACTCTCCTCCGGTCCTGTGTGCGCTCATCTACCGCCCACCTCGTTCTAAGGACTTCATAAATGAATTCTCTGACTTTTTGGCTGATATCACACAGAGATACACTCACTTTTTGTTTATTGGTGACTTTAATTTGCATGTGTGTTGTCAGGAGAAGCCCTTAGTGAAGGACTTTCTGGATTTATTGGACTCTTTTAATTTAGCTCAGCAGGTGAGCGGCCCCACCCAAGAACACGGTCACACACTGGACCTTGTTTTAACACGCGATGTCTCTGTTTCTAATTTGAAAATCGGTGACAATGTTTTTTCAGATCACATGCCTGTATTGTTTGACTTCCCCCCCCCCCCCCCCCTTGTCATACTGCTAAGACGCGCGTTCCTGCACATACGCGTTCCATTAACCGTTTCACTGCTGCTCGTTTTAATGAAGGTTTTAATTCTGAGAGGATCGAACAGCTCTCGGTGTCTCTTACCACTGAGGAGCTAACCTCTCAGTTCAACTCTGCCTGTTTAAATGTTCTGGACCGTGTTGCTCCCCTTAAGACCAGAAAAACAAAACTTAAATCAGAGCCCTGGCTAAATGACGTCATGCGAGCCGTTAGGCGGCAGTGTTGCAGAGCTGAACGAAAGTGGAGGAAGGACAGGCTCCAGGTGTCTTTTCAAATGTTAAGGGAGAGTTGGCGTCACTATCAGAAAACCGTTAAAGTTGCCAAATGTAAATTCTTTTCTGATTTAATTGTCTCCAACTCCCACAACCCCCGAGTTCTTTTCTCCACCCTGAACTCAGTTATACACCTCAGTGAGCCTTCACCTCTGGAAGCCTCAACTGAGCTGTGTGAGAACTTCCTCCATTTCTTTTTAGAAAAAGTGGCAAACACCCGAGCACTCATTTCTCCACCAGCTCATGATCTGTCCATCCCTTCTCAGTGTGTGGCTGTGTTTGACCACTTTGAGCCCATCTCTCTGTCCTCTCTGGAGCAGGTAATGTGCAGCATGAAGCCATCTGGTTCCCCCTTTGATGTGGTCCCCCCTCGACTGCTAAAGGAAGTTTTTCCTACCCTGGGTCCTTTTATCCTCGCTATTCTGAATAGCAGTTTATCCTCAGGTGTGGTGCCAAAGACTTTTAAACATGCTGCTGTCCAGCCCCTCCTGAAAAAACCTAACCTTGACCCCTCAGTCATGTCCAACTTCCGGCCTGTCTCCAGACTCCCATTCACCTCTAAACTACTGGAAAAAATTGTGGAGTCTCAGTTGAAACAGTTTTTGGGGGATCACGCTATCCTTGAGTTATTCCAATCTGGCTTCAAATCTCTCCATAGCACTGAAACTGCTCTACTCAAGGTTTTTAATGACATTTTCATATCCACAGACGCAGGTGATTCTGTACTGCTTGTCCTATTGGACCTTACATCTGCTTTTGACACCATCGACCACAATATCCTCATTTCTAGACTGGAGCAGTGGGTGGGCATCACAGGGTCAGCCCTTAAATGGTTTGGGTCCTACCTCTCTGACAGAACCTTCTGTGTCAATATCAAAGATTTTAGTTCGGCATCGACCGCACTCCAGTGGGGGGTACCGCAGGGGTCCATCCTCGGTCCCCTTCTCTTTTCTTTATACCTGCTGCCACTAGGTGCTATCTTCCGCAAACACGACATACCCTTTCATTTCTATGCCGATGATTGCCAAATTTACTTCCCCCTGAGGCACAGAGGCACACGCTCTATTCAGCCTCTTCTTGACTGCCTGGCTGACATCCGGGACTGGATGGCTTTAAACTTCTTAAGCTTCAATGAGAAGAAGTCTGAAGTCATGCTGTTCCATCCCAATGGCTCACTCATGAACCATGACATTGACCTTTTCTCTCTAGCCCCGCTAGAGAAACAAAAGGTGACTAATCTGGGGGTGATAATGGACCCGTCCTTAAAACTCAACAGTCACGTAAATATGATGGTCAAATCCTGTTTTTTTCAGCTGAGACGGCTGTCTAAGCTGAAGCCTATACTCTCCAAAAAGAACCTCGAGACAGTGATCCACGCCTTCATAACATCTAGGCTTGATTACTGCAATTCACTTCTGTTTGGAATCAGTCAGTCCTCCATTGCTCGTCTACAACTAGTCCAAAATGCTGCAGCCCGATTTTTAACTGGTACAGGCTATAGAGAGCACATCACGCCAGTTTTGGCCTCCCTGCACTGGCTACCCATTCACCTTCGGATCCATTTCAAAATTCTCATGTATGTTTTTAAATCACTGAACAGTTCCGCCCCATCCTATCTCACTGATCTTCTGCAGCCATATGTCCCACCGCGCTTTCTGAGGTCAGCAGACCAGATACTTCTCTCAGTCCCAGAAACCCGTCGTAAGCTCAGAGGTGACAGGGCTTTCTCTGTTGCAGGTCCACGACTGTGGAATGAGTTGCCACTGAGTGTCCGGCAGGCTCCCACACTCTCAGTCTTTAAGTCTCGCTTGAAGACCCACT
>NC_056511.1:46799146-46807241 GCF_014905685.2 Nematolebias whitei
ATGCTCTGCTTGATATATAAATTAAATTTTATTAGAATTTGCTTTGGGCTTGTTTCAGATGTAATGGACATGGGGATGAAAAACAAAGAAGATAACGAAGCAGAAAAGTGAGAGAAGGGTTAAAAGGTAAAAATGAGATAGGAATAGAGGAGACAGAGAGGGATAAAGAGAACACAAATCAACATCTAACATGGTGGTTGTTTATGTATATGACCCCAAATGGCAGACCAAAAACAAGAGGACAACAGGGATACAAAAGTGATAGTTTATTTACAGTGCAGCTGTGGTCTTGGCTGTGGGTGGAAAAAAGGAGACGAGATGAGTGTCTTGATATGAATGGTCTTTGATAACTGGGATGATGTTAAGTGGTTTGTCTTACGGTCGAATGTGGTTGCAGATGGCGTTGGAGTGGTGTGAACAGAGAGTACAGAATCCAGAGACGGCAGGGAATCCAGCGGGTGAGTATTGATCGATGATGCAGTCTTGGAAATAGTTCCAAGCGGAGTTCACGTCATCAGTTAACAGAATACGATGCCAGTCAAAGTGAGACAGATCTCAGAGGAATGACTGTTCACAAAAACATTTCAAATCCCTTTTTTGAATTAATCTGGGCTTAGAAGGTGGGAGTTTAATATCTCTCAAAGCCGCTGTCACACAATGATCACTCAAGATATTGGCATATACACCTGTACCAGGGAATTTGTGAGGCATATTTGTTAGAAACATGTCTAAGATGGAGGATTTTTCAGGACGGTTTTTGTTTAATCTAGTGGGAGAGTTGATCAGTTAGGTAAAATTGAGAGACAGGCAACATTCCTTGAATTTATCACAGAGGGGGGTCAACTTATACCAATCAATGTTGAGGTCTCCAGCCAAAAGGATCTCTTTGAATTTTAAATTACCAAGAAATTCCATCAGGGCAGACAGAGCCTCAGGTGATGCTGAGGGTGGGCGGTAACAGCAGACTACATATAATATCTGGCCTCCATTCAAGGTGATGTCTACAGATAAGGCTTCAAACTGGTTTGGAATTGTTTTAGAAGACACAGGACTTGCAACCAAAGAATCTCTGATGTAAACAGCGACTCCCCCCCTTTTTTTTGACGATCACAGTGGTAGATGTTAAATCCATTGATTGTCAGGTCATTATTGAGTACATATTTGTTGAGCCAGGTTTCAGAGATGAAGATAACATCTGCCCCAGAAGAACTGACCAGAATTTTCAAGGCATCAAGTTTTCTCAGAAGGCTACGTGCGTTTACATGCAGAAAATGAAGACCAGACACGTTCTTAAAGTCAGTTGGTGTCATATAAATAGTGGGGGGTCCAGGGTTGGGTTGAATCCCTGAGAGCAGTAACAACATTATTATCAGACATTTTCTTGAGTTTTTTGTGACTGATGTGTAATTACAGGAGTTAACAGTGTGACAATTATCCCCCATAATCGAACCATGAGAAACATTAATGAAGACGTGATCATTCAGAACCCAAAAACAGTGAAAGTTGCAGTGATGGGCAGATCCAGGTGTATTAACAAGATTCAGCGACTCCAGATAATCGGAGAACTGAAAATAGTGACAGTAATATGAATGATGCAGAAAAGTTTCAGACCATAAAACGTCACAGTTCAAATGGGCAAACAAACCCGACGAGGTGGCCCAACTGCAGTTTGAGTTGGGCTGAGGGGGGCTCCGGCCCCCCAGTGAAGATGGATGGATGCTCCCATGGGAAACAGAAGCTGGGTCCAGAATCAACAGGCCGAAACAGAAACAGATAATTCGCAGCAAATAGCAGAGCGAGCTGCCAGAAAATCCTCCAGAAGTGAAAGACATGATCCAAGCTCGTTTCAGGTCAACAGGGGCCAACAGCGTGATCCGGAATAAAATTAATTACTATCCAAGTGAGTTTGGATGGAGGCCTGAGCAACTCCGATACAAACTCCGAACTTCTCTCAAGCACCACACAGCCCTGCTCTTCCACGCTGCTCCTCCACGCTGCTCCTTCACGCTGCTCCTCTGCTTCTCTGCACGTCACCTCCGCACCCGACAGCACGAGGGGCACCCCCGGTGAAAAACAAGACTGACCGGAGAGGCTGAGGCTGAAGTCGACACTGGTCCAGTTCTGCTCCAGTCCGGCTCCGGCGCTCCACAGCACGAGAGACGAAGAGGCTGAAGATGTCCCTGGCCCGGTTCTGCTCCGGTCCGGCGGCGCTTCAAAGCACCGGAGCGTCTCCTCCAGGTGAACACAGTGATTCCACGGAGGTGGACAGTCCTTCGGTAAAAGTAACGGGCTGCTCACTGAAGCTGAGACCGGCTCTGTTGAAGACGAAGTCTAAGTCCCCACAGCCACCTCGGTTTGGTTCTGATCCAGTTCGAGGGTCACAGGTAAACTTCCCCCACACCTATGAAGACACCACGAGGGCCAGTCCAACAGAAAACCAGCGAAATACCACCCGGCGATTTTTGTCGGAACCAGGTAGAACCACAAAGGTCCAGATGAGAGTTTGTTGAGGTCCAGAGAGAGAGAGAAAAAACACCGGACCTTCGTGCGACGACTCCCCAGCTCGAGGGGTCACTTGGTCGGCAGTGTGCGTTCAGAGTGACCGGTGGGGTGGGAGCGGCCGGTCCTGGACCAAAATATATTTTTGGACGGTCCCGTCCGGCTCTCTGAGTCACTGAACACCGAATTCGGTTGGAAGGAGGACCAACTTTAGTCCGGTTTGAAAAAACGGGTCAGTTTGATGATAAAAGACTGCACAGAAGCTGGAGGGAGCTGCCGTCCATCAGCTCGCCAGAAGTGGAACTTTAAATGTGCTTTAATATCTCTGGTTTAATGACGGGTCATGTTTTGTGAGCTGCTGTAACATCATATTGACCCGGTCTATCTTCAAACAAAGACATGTAAACTGTCTCAATCAGATCTAACCAGCTAAATAAAGGTTTAAATAAAATAACGTGCAGCCTCCTGACAACAAACAGTCTAGGCTCAACACGGGACCAGAACCAGAACTTTGTAGCTGTGAGTGTTACGGTGTGGAGGTTAGCATGTAGCATAGCATTCTAAGCTAACCACAGTAGTAGAGATGCTAAATCATTAAAAAACAGTTCCAACACACACAGAGTTATACTCTGACATTGTTCTGACATTGTCTCACAAAATGATTTATAAAGAATTTTTTGTTTACCGGACAAAAAGTGATCGGAGCACGACGTCTTCGAGGGCAGATCCTTATCCAGACTCAAGATGTTCTGTGCTGAGCTCCTCCATGGAGGTTCTTCCCATTTCATTATTTCTGGGATTAAGTGAAAACTGTGCTTTGCCCAAATGTCTACCCGGTTGTAACATCCTCTAACCAGCACAAAACAACCAGTGCAGTTTACTTAAAGAAAAAAAAAACTCCAGAAAATGAACTACCGGTAAACTGCACTGTGTTGCTAGAGGCAGCCTCCCAACATGGAGGATGCACCGGAAATGCCCCTGATGTTACACCACATGGGAACTATGAATAGTAAACAGCCATCATTGTGCTAATGATCCATTGTTAGGCTGATGGTCCTTCTTGAGCATGTGATCAGCTGGTTCTGGTTGTCAGCAGCAAACTGGTTGATCCACTCTGAGAAGGTGCTGTTTATAAGACTGAGCTGAATACAGCACCTCAGACTGAGGAAGTCTTTTGGATGAAAGACGAAACGTTGCTACAAATTATTATTATTTTTTTTGCTTTGTTTTGTTTTTTGAATGTCCAGAGGACCAGATTTAACTTTTTTAGATGTTTCTACCTGGATTATTGAGCAGCATCAGGATACATAAAGCAAAGTTAAGGATAAGCCGATCTAAAGAGTATTGAGACAAACATTGGGACAATACTTTACAATAACATATTACATAAATACATTAAAGACAGCACATAGGTGCAAGTTTTAATGGCCTTCGTATTGGTGGAATATTTAATAGTTTTGATTTGTTGTTGGACCTCATTTTCAAAAACGGAGCGAGCATATCTGAACATTTCTGACATTAGGATTTCTGGTCGTGAGTGCCCTCTGGTGGTGGTAAAAAATACTGCAAAACACGGATTTTAAAAGACGTCTTGTCTTTTAATCCAAAGGGGTAATATAATTTTGTTTGGTGTATTGAATTTTAAAGACATGAAAATTATTAATGAGATTGGTACTGAATGAAAGACTGACAGTGAGTGAGTGATTAAACAGAATACAGGTTTTCTCTTGTCAGTCTGTGATGAATTATTAGTGTGGTCTGTAATTGGACTTCGCCTATAGACCTTTTTCACGCTTCTGGGTTTTAAAGCGGATGTGGTGTTAAACAACTTCCGGTGATTATAGCGTTAGCATTAGACAGTGAGGAAAATGGCTCAGTCTCTGCGCGGTTTCTTTTGTATAGTTCCTGGTTGTTCTTGTGGGACAAGAAAACAACCATATCTGTCCTACCATGCTTTTCACGACGTACTCAGGCCAAAGGAGGCAGTGGAGCCAAGAGATCAGAAGAGATGATGGTCCCAACTTCTGCATAAAGCCAGGGAGCACTTGTATGTAGCTGCATTTCACTCAGGAGGATTTTGTCTGTGGATCCACCACCAGCTGCTTTAAAGGTTGATCTGTATCTTTCTCTTCATCTGGAATAATTTCATCACACCAGCTAAGAGAGAGTCTGTTTTTAGAGAGCTCAGAAACAGCAGCTTGTCCTCTCACAGAAAGCCAGCCAGGCTGAAGCTGCTACTGGAGTCCACGTGAAACTCACTTCACCTGGTGCCACATCCACCCACAGGGAAATATCACAGTAAGATGCTACATTATAAACTTGTCATGTAAGTCATGGAGAGATCAAGTTACATGCACTGACTCACAAAATGTATTGATCTACACAGAAATAATGTCAACAATAACAATAATAATGTGAATAAGCTCAATAATTGAAACGATCTTGGTAATCCTTATTTTATTTAGTGGTTTTACTGGTGCACTCCCAGCTGTCCTCATTCTGCTCAGTCCTGCGTTGGTGGACTCTCACTCCTGCTTGAGTCACCATAATTAGGCAGTGTCTTACCTGAGAGAAGATTGGCCGAGCTAAAGGCTGGGGCCAATTTCAACTATTTCTACATGTGAATGTGAGGCCCATGTTTGTTTGTTTGCAATTCTTAAGTATTATTCATATTTATTTTTGTTTACTTAATTTCATATTTATATTCCAGGTTGAAGGTGCAGTCAAGTCTCGTGTAGGTTCTGTTCCACTCGTGTCTCGTGCATCACAACTTGTGGCTGAATTTCTGCTCGTGTGTTACCTTGAACCATCTTTGTTTTTTATTTGACTGAACAATGGAAAGCCTCGGCCTTGGCTCAATATTTATTTTAAGAATCATTATTGCCTCATTAGAAATTGTATTTAAATTAGTGTTAATAAAATGTATATTGTATCTTGGAACAGTCTCCTGCTTACTTGTAGACAAACCCAAGTGTCTTTTCTGTGTATAAATTATGTCCTTGGATGAAAGTCCAAAGGTAATGTTGCAGTAAGTTTATAAAATAAAAATAACGTCCATACCCAAGCTTGATACAAATTGTACTATCCATCCATCCATTTTCTTCCGCTAATCCAGGGTCGGGTCGCAGGGGTAGCAGACTAAGTACGGAGGCCCAGACTTCCCTCTTCCCAGCCACTTGGGCCAGCTCTTCCGGGGGAATCCCGAGGTGTTCCCAGGCCAGCTGAGAAACATAGTCCCTGTCCTGGGTCTTCCTCTGGGCCTCCTTCCGGTGGGACGTGTCTGGAACACCTCACCAGGGAGGCGTCCAGGAGGCATCCTTAACAGATGCCCAAGCCACCTCAACTGGCTCCTCTCGACGTGGAGAAGCAGCGGCTTTACTCTGAGTCCCTCCCGGATGATCGAGCTTCTCACCCTATCTCTAAGGGAGAGCCTAGACACCCTGCGGAGAAAACTCATTTCGGCCGCTTGTATCCGAGATCTCATTCTTTCGGTCACAACCCAAAGCTCGTGACCATAGATGAGGGTGGGAACATAGATCGATCGGTAAATTGAGAGCTTCGACTTTTGACTCAGCTCTCTCTTCACCACAACAGACCGGTACAGCGCCCGCTTCACTGCAGATGCTGCACCTATCCACCTATCGATCTCATGCTCCATTTTTCCCTCATTCGTGAACAAGACCCCAAGATACTTGAATTCCTCCACTTGGGGTAGGACCTCCTCCCTGACCCAGAGTAGGCACTCTACCCTTTTCCGGCTCAAGACCATGGCCTCGGATTTGGAGGAACTGATCTTCATGCCGGCCGTGTCACATTCGGCTGCGAACCGCTTCAGCGAAAGCTGTAGATCATGATCTGATGAAGCCAATAAGACCACATCATCTGCAAAAAGCAGACACAATCCTAAGACCACCAAAACGGATCCCCTCAACACCTTGGCTGCGCCTAAAAATTCTGTCTATAAAAGTTATGAACAGAATCGTGACAAAGGGCAACCTTGGCGGAGTCCAACTCTCACCGGGAAAAAGCCCGACTTACTGCCGGTGATGTGGACCAGGCTCTGACACCGGTCATACAGGGACCTAACAGCCCGTATCAAAGGGCCCGGTACCCCATACTCCCAGAGTACCCCCCACAGGGTTCCCGAGGGGCGCGGTCTAACGCCTTCTCCAAGTCCACAAACACATGTAGACTGGTTGGGCAAACTCCCACGCACCCTCCAGGACCCTGCTGAGAGTGTAGAGCTGGTCCAGTGTTCCACAGCCAGGACGAAAACCTCACTGCTCCTCCTGAATCTGAGGTTCGACTATCCAACGGACCCTCCTCTCCAGAACCCCCGAATAGACCTTACCAGGGAGGCTTAAGAGCATGATTCCCCTCTAGTTGGAACACACTCTACGGTCCCCCTTTTTGAATAGGGGGACCACCACCCCAGCCTGCCAATCCAGGAGAACTTCCCCCGATGTCCACACAATATTGCAGAGTCGCGTAAGCCAACACAACCCTACAACATCCAGAGCCTTAAGGTACTCCGGGTGAATCTCATCTACCCCTGGGGCCCTGCCACCGAGGAACTTTTTAACCACCTCGGTGACCTCAGCACCAGAGATTGGAGTGCCCAACCCAGAGTCCCCAGGCTCCGCTTCCTCAGTGGAAGACGTGCCAGTGGGATTGAGGAAGTCTTCAAAGTATTCCGCCCACCGACCCACAACATCCCGAGTTGAGGTCAGCAGCACACCACTCCCACTATAAACAGTGTTGGTGGTGTACCGCTCACCCCCCCCCCCCCCGAGACGCCGGATGGTGGACCAGAATCGCCTCGAAGCCGTGCGGAAGTCATTCTCCATGGCCTCTCCGAACTCCTCCCATGCCTGAGTTTTTGCCTCAGCGACCTCCCGAGCCACATGTCGCTTGGACTGCCGGTACCCATCAGCTGCTTCCGGGGTCCCACAGGCCAAAAAGGCCCGATAGGACTCCTTCTTCAGCCTGACAGCATCCCTCACCGATGGTGTCCACCATCGGGTTCTAGGGCTGCCGCCGTGATAGGCACCGACAACCTTGCGGCCGCAGCTCCGGTAAGCCGCCTCGACAATAGAGGCACGAAACATGGTCCACTCAGACTCAATGTCCCCCACCTCCCTCGGAACATGTTCAAAGTTCTCCCGGAGGTGGGAGTTGAAACTCCGTCTCACAGGAGACTCTGCCAGACGTTCCCAGCAAACCCTCACAATACGTTTGGGTCTGCCAGGTCTGACCGGCATCCTCCCCCACCATCGGAGCCAACTCACCACCAGGTAGTGATCAGTTGACAGCTCCGCCCCTCTCTTCACCCGAGTGTCCAAGACATGTGGCCGCAGATCAGATGAGACGATGACAAAGTCGATCATCGAACTGCGGCCTAGGGTGTCCTGGTGCCAAGAGCACATATGGACACCCTTATGCTTGAACAAGGTGTTCGTTATTGACAATCCATGACGAGCACAGAAGTCCAACAACAGAACACCACTCTGGTTCAGATCAGGGGGGCCGTTCCTCCCAACCACACCCCTCCAGGTCTCACTGTCATTGCCCACATGAGCATTGAAGTCCCCCAGCA
>NC_056511.1:46807341-46826962 GCF_014905685.2 Nematolebias whitei
AGGCACGAAACATGGTCCACTCAGACTCAATGTCCCCCAACTCCCTCGGAACATGTTTGAAGTTCTCCCGGAGGTGGGAGTTAAAACTCCGTCTCACAGGAGACTCTGCCAGACATTCCCAGCAAACCCTCACAATACGTTTGGGTCTGCCAGGTCTGACCCGGCATCCTCCCCCACCATCGGAGCCAACTCACCACCAGGTAGTGATCAGTGGACAGCTCCGCCCCTCTCTTCACCCGAGTGTTCAAGACATGTTGTTCTAGTGTTACGTAATTAGTTATTTAAAGGTTTTGAATTATTTTAAACATCCTTTAATTAAAACACATTTGAGCAGCATCAATCAACCTTTATTTATACAGGTAAATCCCATTGAGCCTCGAGGACTCATTTACAAGAGAGACCTGATTTCAACAAAGAAAGATGACAACAATGGACAACAGCAACAACAATAAGCAGTTATAAAAACTCATACTACAGTTTTTTTTTTTTTTTTTTTTTTAACAAATAGGATGGCTAAAAGGAAAAAGGTAACAAAACAAAAAAAACAGCTAGATTCCAAGACAAATGTATAAAACTAAAAACAGGAACATGTCAGCATTGGTCCCTGCCAGGAGTCCAACAGATTCTTAAAGCCACTTAGAGAGGTCAAAGGTCGAGAGCTTCAAATCTTTTTGTAAGATATTCCAGGAAACAGGAGCGGAGTAGGAGAAGGCCCTTTTGTCTAGTTCAGTCCTCACTGAGGGAACACTGCAGGTAATAATGTCCTGAGAGCGCACTCCGTAGCTGCACTCACGCAGAGACATGTAGGAGGAGATGTATGAAGGCAGCAGACCAGGAAGTGATTTAAAGATGAAGATGTACCAGTGAGAGAGTCTGCGTGAAGTTAATGATGTCCAGTTAACCAGTGAATACTGGGTGCAGTGGTGGGTACGATAATCACAGCCAGTTATGAATCTTAGTGCACCATGATAGACAGCATCCAACATCTGCAGGGTTCTTGTAGGAGCGTTCATGTAAATAATATCACCAAAATCAATTGAGGGAAGGAAAGTCACAGATACAAGGCGTTTTGTATAAACACAATGCAAAAAACAAAAAACAAAAAGACCCAATACACACTAAATGTCCCATCTGTGGTGTGGGGAAAAACATGGAGGAAACGGCATGACAAGTTTACACAAATTTTATGGATAAAAGTCATGAAGATTTCTGTGTCAGAGAATTTAGGCCTGGATGTCAAATTCCATGAATTCGAATATGAGGAAGTAAGAAGTGTAATCTTTGGTTTTGTTCTGTTATGTTGTGGACTTACCTGGTTGTTAAATGATCTGTTATTTGATTTATTCACTTAATAGTTCTCCAGAATTCTGATGTTGATTGTTTTAAAGAAATCTTTTTATGAATATGTTAATATTTGTTACATATTTTTGTAGGCTTCCAATACGTATACCAGTACTTACAGCAGCCTCTCTTTGAAATATTACGTTATTTGTTTTAATTATGTGCTTTATTGCTGTGCTGTATTTTACATTGTGGGGAAAAATAAATACACACTTTACAATTTACTTACATTTCTCTTTATTGAGATAAGGTAACATATTATTGAGATAAGATAACAGCCAAAAGTCCTGTGAGGAAAAAACAGTTTACCAAAGTTGCACTTAACAGTTGCATAAGAAAACATCTTTTTCCAGTTCATCCTTTAACTTTTGATTTTCAGCCTGCAGGGTGCCGCAGGTCGGCATATTCATCCTGAAGTTGATGGTGCCTCAGGTTGAGATCATCATATTCACTCCTTGGGACTGGGATATCTTCTTGAGCTGAAATATATCAAAACAAACAGTTAGCATATGCACAAACAGCATGAAATATTTAAATCAAGTATTCTCTGTTACACAGAATATGACTGTGCTGCGACTGGTCGGTTCTCCTGCAAATGATTAATCATGTGATAAATCTTCAGCTGTACAGGGAATTGTGAATCAGAATAACCAAAAAAAAGTAGGACATCTTAGTATTGGAGAAATACTCCATCTGAAATATGTACTGGGATATATACTAAACTTTTTACAAGCTTACTAAAATGTATGGTAGTAGGAGATGAGGGGGGCAAAAGGAGTAACAGTGAAAACAAAAGCCACTGGAAATATACAGTTTGAACTAAACATTCTATTAATTCTTATCCTTCTCCAGACTAAGAACTTTGTTTAGAAGTTAATAACTTCTCCTAAAATTTCACAACCAAGGATCTCTAACAGTTAGTTATCAGACAAAATGTATTTGTACCAGGATCGTGTTCCATGTTGGATTCTTGTTCTGGAGGGTCACTGCCAGGGTAGGAATGATCGGGTGACTTGTGTACCCTGTCATCTCTCCTCCTTTTCCTCTGGTATCTAAAATAAAGATAAAATAAAGTGACGGTGCAGTGAGATACCTTGTGGATAAATTAAATCCACTTTTCCAACACAGCAGTATTTTAAAGCGAGCAGCACCAACACGTATTAAATATCATGACAACGGAACAAGGGGGGGGGGGGGGGAATAAAGAGAGGACAAGGCTGATTATTTATACCTTTATTATAATCATTAAACAGTTTAGATTTTCAGGCAGTCACAAGTACAACATTATTGCATTTCTTATCAGTTAAACTACAGTCTCCAGTTTTCAGTTTGGGTAACGATGTAGTAACATTAGATTATCTTAAGGTGTTCTGGATTAAATTAATGAGAGCTGCAGGAATAGCTTAGCATATTTTTAGAAATTCATAACAAGTACAGTTCAGATTAAATTTATTGGTAAAATCTCTGAGTTAAAACACCATTGCTGTCCATTAAATCAGTGACAAATTAAATACCTTTCTCATACCAGTCAGTTTTAAAAATAGATTTTCTATTAACCAATATTGATCAATTATTCCACCGTAAGGATCTTTGAGGGGTAAAATTGTGTATGAATATCATTTTCCAGAAATGCAAAACATGTTTGTGGAAATTAGATAGTAGGATAGGGATCTTGGTTAATTCAAAATCACATTTAAGCAAAAAGTCCAGAGCACCAAACGGATTAAATATGACTCTAGGGATGTGAAACCACATCGAGTTGGGAGACGACAAACAGTTCTTCAGCCAATTTATTCTGAATGAGCCAATTAAGGCCTCAAAATCTAAAGCTTTAATACCACCCTTATCCTAACCTTTAATAAGTTGAGATTGTCTTAAATAGTGAGTTTTGTTCCTCCATATAAATTGAAAGATTATTGAAATAGCTTTCTTTATGTTTTTGTCAGAGGAACAAACAGAATGACACGGATAAATCAATGTGGACAGCCCTTCAGCCTCAGATAAAAGAGTTTGCCCCAAACTTGTAAGATCTCTAGTCAACCAATGGTTCAAAGACCTCTTCATGCCATCCAAGCATCTTTCAATGTTTTATTCCTCTCTTCTAATATACATTTTTTAAATCAATATTCCCAGATATTTAACTTCAGACTTAACTTTAATGGAGGCAACAGACGTCTCAGAGCTAGAATGGATCGGCAGAAATTCACATTTATCAGTGTTGAAGGACAGACCAGAGGCCTCGGAAAAGGTTAAAATAGATTTTAGTGCTATTAGTTTTGTCTCTTAGAAAAATTGTTGTATCATCAGTAAATTGACTTATCTTGTATTCTTTGCCAAAAATGCTAATACCATACAAATTTGAATTTTGGGTAATAAATAAAGTTTAGTTTAGTTTTTAACATAAATAAGTTTGGTGAGATTGGACAGCCTTGTCTGATATGTCTTGACATAGAAAAACTAGTTGTCAAACTCGTGCCAGAGAGACTGAGATACTTATATCAGTATAAAATAATCTGAGTATATTATGAAATTTCTCACCAAAGCCAAAATATTTTAAAGGTTTTCATAAGAAAGTAGTGTTCCAAAGAGTCAAATCCTTGTAGAAATCAAGAAATATAATCAAACTGTCAATAAAACTATGATAGTCAATCATGTCAAGAATCAGTCTAGTGTCACAATCCTCACAGTTGGAACCCATTTGCAGGGAGGCGAGCGAGGCAGGAGTTTAAATAAAAATAATTTATTTAAACAACAAAACAAAAGGCTGTCGGTGCAGCAAAACTTACTCTGGCAAAACAGGATCAGAAACAAGGCTGAACAGGACATCAGAGTACACAGGCAGAGCAGATCATCAGGTGGACAAAAACAGACAGGACAGAGGAGGACTGAGATGTCTGTGAATACAGAACAATGACCGGACCAGGAGTGGAGGAGAGAAAGGCTTTTTATAAGACAGAGGGAGAGCGAGTGATGAGAGCACCTGGGCAGGTGGCTGATGAGGGACAGGTGTGAATGATAAAGACAGGAGTGGAGAGGCAGACTGAGGAGTGAGTGGAAAACAGGACCAGATACACAGGAACAGAAACCACACAAAGAGCAGAACTACAAGAGCACAAAAAGCAGAGTGGGGAACACAGACACAAACAGAAACAGCAAATGGTACCATCCTTACAGTCTAGTATGATGATGGATATTTGTCCCCTTTAAGAAAGCCGATGGCATTTGTTAATAATCATCTCTAGTCCACTGATAAAGCGATTGGCATAAACAAGAGCTAAGAGTTTGTAATCTGAACATAAAAGAGTAACAGGTCTCCAGCTGTCTAATGATAAGGGATCCTTGTTGGCTTTGGGCATCAAAGTAATGAGTCCACATCTCCTGGTGTGAGAGAGATTATTGTCTGAGATACATTCCAGCAGGGCCTCAAATAATAGTTTTCTTAAATCTTTCAAAAAAAAGGTATAAAATTCCACAGTTAACCCATCTAGGCCTGGAGCTTTACCTTTCGCCATTTGATGTATTGCTATATCAAGTTCTTCAATTCTTAAGTCATCTTCCATAAAGTTTTTAAAATCAGGGTTAATTTTCTAAATACATTCCTGAATTTAATTAAAAAGGACTGATAATTGGATTCAGAGTACTTAGAACAATATAGATTACTATAGAAATTTCTAATTGTTATATTTATTAAATCAGGGTCTTCAGTGACACTACCATTAATCCTTAGTTTCCCTATCTTCTTTTAGATCTGTCTCTGTTCTTCAAAATTGAAAAATATGAAGAGTTCTTTTCACCGTCCTCAATCCATCGAGCCCTGGAGCGAATGAAAGCCCCCCCTTGCTTTATCTAGAAATAGGTCATCAAGTTGAGATTTGAAAACTTCAAGGTGACTCTGTTCATCAGACGATAAAATTGATCTTGAACATAAAGAGTCAATATTGCTAACAAGTTGGGACTGTTTCTGTCTCTGATATGAAGCAACTTTACCTATCTTAATTGCAGCTGTCCTAACATTAAATTGAAGCCACTCCCACTTATTCAAAGATGACAGATCCATTAATGAGATATCCTCAATGAGGTTCAGGACTATTGAACAGAAGGTAATATTATGCAACAGATTACTATTAAATTTCCAAGTTAAGTTTGAAGATGGTTTACATTTATTCAAAGAGAGAGATAAAGTAATCGAGCAATGATCCATTATAGGGGCCGCTGAAATTTCACAACTTGAGATATTATCTACCATATTATGAGGGATTAGCCAGTAATCTAGCCTAGAACACTGTCCGTTTCTTCAAGGATGGGGGGACCATGCTAATCTTCTCGGTATCATTCGAATTTTAGTGTATGTGTTACCGAAGTGACACACCTGACCACTCGAACCTGAGCAGGATTCACAGGGCCATGTGTCGATCCTAGCTTTGACACACGGTCCTGATCAAAAACAAGTTTAAGCTGCTCAGATAAAATGATTGAGTCAATCCTTGTTATCAATCAAAACATAGAGTTGAGCTCTTTCATGACTGACTTTATGTACATTTCAGAAAGCTCCTCGTTCTTATTTATTCATAATACATTTCTGCAGAAGTGCTGTTCTCTTTTGTTATCTACAAATGTAAACCAACATGTGCAATCACTCAATAAGTCCAACCAAATGACATGAAATGCATAGAGAACGTGCACAGGTTGCCAAACAAAATGAGTCGACACTTTACTTGAGACAAAAAGGGTTTGAATGGATGTGCAGACATTGATACGTACAGAAACAACTGCTCATGAATGCAGAAAACAAAACCGCCTCACAATCAAGTACAAGATGGTGTTTCAGCCACAAGATGGTGCAGGAGAGTCAAAAAAAATCACTGCACCCCCACAGAGAAGAATAGCCACCATCCGCCTCAGCTCCCTGTGAGCATTCTCTGTCTCATTCAGCAGAAATGTCCCAATAGAGGAACCATTCAGCGTCGCGGATTGCCCTGCTGACTCCGTCCAATCAGAAGCCTCGCTTGTCTCAATTACAAGACCCAATCAGAAGCCTCGCTTTTCAAATCTTGAAATTCAAATAAGGATCCTTGTTATCAAAGCATCAAGTTGAGCTCCTTCATGACTGACTTTATGTACATTTTGTTCTTTGTACATGGATTTATATCCGTCGTTTCCATGATTTTTCACGTGTAACTGTACAAGTAACTACTTTATCGTGTATACTCTGCTTGATAAAGAAATGATTGTCAGACATCAGAAAGCTCCTTTTGCTCATTTCTTCATGATAGTAAATTAAAGCAATGATATAAAACAAAATAAAGTCGTGCTACATTATGGAATGAGTTAAAATACTAAAAACATGTCAGCATTGATTGTTGCATTGAACGTAACAATTTATCATGAATCATCTGCCTAAAGGATTCCTTCTTTACTAATCGGCTTTTCTATGTATGTAAATCCAACAATTTTCAGTCAGGTCATCTGGACAGTTTCTTTTTTTTCTGAAACGTTTCACCTTCCATCCAGAAGACTTCATCAGTCAAGGAAACACACAACACAAAACTGATTCCTCCTCCAAACAGCTTACTCCAAAGTGGAACAAACCAGTTATGTTGGTGCTAAGATGGTCTCCTTGGCACACCCCCTCCTCCAGTCATGTCACCAAAGTCCATGCTCAGACTTTGTTGGTTTTGAACCAGTTTGACATGACTGTCGACGAGGGAGAGGGCCGGCACTGGAGGAGGGGGCGTGCCAAAGAGACCAGCTTAGCACCAACATAACTGGTTTGTTCCACTTTGGAGTAAGCTGTTGGAGGAGGAATCAGTTTTGTGTTGTGTGTTTCCTTGACTGATGAAGCCTTCTGGATGGAAGGTGATAGGTTTTAGCACCAAAAAAAAAAAAACTGTCCGGAGTTCTAAATGGAGGTTTTACAAACATTTCCATTCCCTTAAAGTTATAATGACTCTCTTTTTTTTAACAAATTTTAATTGAATAATTTCAATTTCAATTCAGTTTATTTATATAGCACCAAATCTCAGCAAAGTTGTCTCAGGGACTTTACAGGAACATTCACATAAAAGCCAATTAGTAAATATCCTGATGCAAGCTCAATAATCCAGGTAGAAAAATCTAAAAAAGTTAAATCTGGTCCTCTGGACATTCAAAAAAACAAAACAAAGCAAATCAACAAAAAAATGTAGAAATGTTTCATATTTCATCCAAGAGACTTCCTCAGTCTGAGGTGCTGTATTCAGCTCAGTCTCTTAAATAGCACCTTCTTAGAGTGGATCAACCAGTTTGCTGCTGACAACCAGAACCAGCTGATCACATGCTCAAGAAGGACCATCAGCCTAACAATGGATCATTAGCACCTGATGGCTGTTTACTGTTCACAGAGGGCTGAGTGATACTAGCAATCACAGCATTGTAAGAGGGGGACAATTGAACCAGGAGGCTCCACCCCTGTTTAATGATGGACGGTTTCTTTTCACAAAGATGGCCTCCTTTACTCCTCTTTCAAACCATCGTTCCTCTCTGTCCAGGATGTGAACATCTTCATCCCTGAAAGAGTGACCTCTGGCCTGGAGATGAGTGTAGACCGCAGAGTCCTGGCCTGATGATGTTGATCTTCTGTGCTGGTCCATCCTTTTGGCCAGTGGCTGTTTAGTTTCCCTGATGTAAGACTGATCACCCTCCTGACACTGAACAACATACACAACATTACTCTGTTTGTGCCGGGGGACTGGATCTTTGGGATGAACCAGTCTTTAATGTATTTTGGGGTTTAAAAGCCACTGGGACATTATGTTTAGAAAATAAACGTCTCAGTTTCTCTGATACTCCCTCAACATACGGAATGATCACTGGTCTGGGTCTGGGTTCCTCCTTTTCACCTGTTGGCTGACTGGAGTCCTGTTTGGGTTTCTTCTTTCAGGAAGGCCCAGTTAGGATATCCACATTGCTCTAGAGCCTGTCTTGTGTGGGATTTCTCCTTCTGCCTGGCTCCTGAGCTAGTGGGGACACTGTCTGCTCTGTGGTACAGAGTCCTGATGACTCCTAACTTGTGCTCCAAAGGGTGATGGGAGTCAAACTGCAAATACTGGTCTGTGTGGGTGGGTTTGTGGTACACCTCAGTTTGCAAATGTCCTCTATCAGAGACTGAGACCTCACAGTCCAAGAAAGCCAACCTGCCATTTTTTTACATCTTCTCGTGTGAACTTGATGTATTTATCCACAGAGTTGATGTGGTGAGTAAAATGTTGGACTTCCTGAGATTTAATTTTAACCCAGGTGTCGTCAACATACCTGAACCAATGACTTGGTGGTGTCCCTGAAAAGGACGTCAAGGCTCTCTTTTCTACCTCCTCCATGTACAGGTTGGCAACAATAGGAGAAACTGGAGACCCCATAGCACACCCATGTTTCTGCCTATAATGTTGCTCCCCATATGTGAAGTAGGTTGACTGCAGGCACAGTTTCAAGAGTTGACACAGTTGTTCTGTGGAAAGTGTGGTCCTGCTGCTCAGAGTGGTGTCTGATTTTAATCTTAAACTGACCACCTCTACTGCATCATCAACAGGAGCCAGGCAGAAGGAGAAATCCCACACAAGACAGGCTCTAGAGCAATGTGGATATCCTAACTGGGCCTTCCTGAAAGCAGAGAAGAAACCCAAACAGGACTCCAGTCAGCCAACAGGTGAAAAGTAGGAACCCAGACCAGTGGTCATTCCAGATGTTGAGGGAGTATCAGAGAAACTGAGACGTTTATTTTCTAAACATAACGTCCCAGTGGCTTTTAAACCCCAAAATACATTAAAGACTGGTTCATCCCAAAGATCCAGTCCCCCGGCACAAACAGAGCAATGTTGTGTATGTTGTTCAGTGTCAGGAGGGTGATCAGTCTTACATCGGGGAAACTAAACAGTCATTGGCCAAAAGGATGGACCAGCACAGAAGATCAACATCATCAGGCCAGGACTCTGAGGTCTACACTCATCTCCAGGCCAGCGGTCACTCTTTCAGGGATGAAGATGTTCACATCCTGGACAGAGAGGAACGATGGTTTGAGAGAGGAGTAAAGGAGGCCATCTTTGTGAAAAGAAACCGTCCATCATTAAACAGGGGCGGAGCCTCCAGGTTCAACTGTCCCCCTCTTACAATGCTGTGATTGCTAGTATCCAGAGGTCCAGAGAACCAGATTGAACGTTTTTGGATTTTTCTACCTGGATTATTGAGCGTGCATCAGGATATGTAAAATACTATATTCAACCAAATCATAAATTTTTAATAATTTCAACTGATAAAATAATATATTTGTTGGGTGACCATAGCACTTCCTACTAACAATGCGTATAGCTCATTTCTGTAAAATAAAAATACTTTGTAGGATTTGTAATTGTTTTGCATGTTTTTCCCCAAACTTTATTACAGTAGATTAAATATGGAATATTCATTAAATTATACAATATGTACAAAGCTTATCATTCAAAAACTCTTTTACTTTATATAATAATGCAATTGATTTTTATATTTTTATTCCTAAGTAATTTACATGAGGTTTCCATGTCAGCTTCTCATCAATAACAACACCCCAAAATTTTATTTAATTAACTCTATGAATTTCAATACTGTCAATTTTAAATTGGACTTCAATAATTTTCTTTCTATTACAAATATCATGTAGTTTGTTTTTTTCCAAATTTAATGATAAGTTGTTAAGTTGGAACCAAGTTTGTATTTTTATGAATTCTGCCTGTATCATCTCTAACATCAGTTCAATATCTTCTCCTGAACAAAAACATTGGTATCATCTGCAAATAAACAAACTTCAAAAACCCTGAGATAATTCACATACAAAATAAACAACTTTATCCCAACACGGAGCCCTGAGGGATTCCACATGCACAACATAAAATCCAGATCTTATATCATTTACCTGTACAAACCGTTTCTTATTGTTCAAATAACTGGATACCCACTGTAGTGTGAATCCTCTAATGCTTATTTATTCAGTTTTTAAGGAGAACGGTGTGGTCAATGGAGTCGAAGGCCTTTTTTAAATCAACAAAAACACAACACTGGTTTTGATCAACAGCAGTTGTTATCTCTTCTATTAGTTCCATGAGAGACATAGATGTTAAATTATTTGCTCTAAACCCACATAGACTATTACTTATAATATTCTGTTTATCTATAAATCAATCTAATCTGGTTACAAATAATTTCTCTATTTTTGAAACTTGTGCAACAAGGATATTGGTCTGTAATTAGTGAACACACATTTCTCACTGTTCTTATAAGAGGAACTATCTTTGCAATTTTCATATATATGTAATATATATAATGAAATAATAATATAATATAACTAAGTTAAGTGTTAACACTAAATGTTTGGTTACATCCAGCCCAATAAAAAGCAGTCTGTTTCAGATTTGGTTAAATGTGAGCCGTTGGTTCTGACGCTGCAGTCCGTGCTCCACCTCTGCTAGAGATCTCAGACTCTGTCTCCTAAAGTGTGTTCACACAGAGTGCCACTGCGCCATCATGCCTGCTGCATGATGGGAAATGATGAGACTGGCGGCCCTGCAGTGCCTTGCCTGTACGCTTTGTTCCCAGATCGCGGGGTTAATGGGTTTGCGTCCCGGGCGGTGAGGGAGGAGAAGTGCCAATTTCTCCAGCACTCTGTGTCAGGGAAAATTAGGATGCAGGCTTCGTCATCAGAGCTGGGGAGCTGTCTGCTACTTTCCCAGCAGCCCTTAGGCCGGTGACAGGGAGATGGATGATATCTGCAGCCTGGTCGCACAACTCCCCCAACACACACAAACACACACATATACAGTACACACCACAAACAAACAAACAAAACAAACGCACAAACACACTCTTTCCTCTTTTCCTCAGATTCACAAAAAGAGGGAGAATGAATATTTGTCGGCTGCGCCTCTTTCCGTTGACTTTGGCAAATAAAAAACAAACAATTTCCTGCATATCAAGGGGAATAAAAAATCACATGTGAAAACAATAAAAAAAAGTTTTGGAGAAGGAAGCGCAGGACTCCTTTGTTTGGTTACAGAGGGTAAAAAACAACCAGAGCACACAGAATATATTCAGTAAGACACGTTTATTCAGTTTACAACAGAAACCACGTTTACACCTGCAGCACCAAACTGTTCATAAATGTACTGGACTTATATATTATATTAATATTAATTATTATAATTATATTATTCACCTTTCTATCTCATCAAGATACTCAAAGCTCTTTACAACAATCTGTGTCCTCATTGACCCGTTCATACAGCTCTATACTAGATCTATACAAAGATAATTGAACAAATCATTCTAAAGAGACTAATCAGAGCTTTAGATCACGTTCAGACACTGATGGACACACATCAGAGGCTGTGAGGGGTTCAGTGTGTTGCCCATGGACACTTCGGCATGTGACTGCTGGTGGATTCGAACCTCCAACTCTCCCCTTGGAAGACGACTGCTCTAACCACTGAGCCACAGCCACCCCAATATGAGATTTAGAAAACTGCACGGCATGTTGAACACACACAGACAGACAAGCAGACAGACAGACAGACAGGCAGACAGACAGACAGACAGACTGACAGGCAGACAGACTAGCAGGAAGACAGACAGACAAGCAGGCAGACAGACAGGCAGGTAGGCAGACAAGCAGACTGACAAGCAGACAGACAGGCAGACAGACAAGCAGGAAGACAGGCAGGTAGGCAGACAGACAGACAAGCAGACTGACAGGCAGGCAGACAAGCAGGCAGATAGACAGACAGACAGGCAGACAGAGAAGCAGGTAGACAGGCAGACTGACAGACAGGCAGGCAGACTGACAGACGGGCAGGCAGGCAGACTGACAGGCAGACATATAAGCAGACAGACATGCAGACAGACAACAAGCAGACAGGCAGATAAGCAGGCAGGCAAACAGACAGACAGGCAGACAGACAAGCAGGCAGATAGACAGGCAGACAAGCAGGCAGACAGAGAGGCAGGCAGGCAGACAGACACGAAGACAGACAGACTGGCAGGCAGGTAGGCAAACAGGCAGACAGACAAGCAGGCAGACAGACAGGCAGGCAGACAGACAAGCAGGCAGATAGACAGGCAGGCAGACAGACAGACAGACAGACACACAGACAGGCAGGCAGACAGACGGGCAGACAGACAAGCAGGCAGACAGAAAGACAGGCAGGCAGACAAACAAGCAGGCAGACAGAAAGGCAGACAGTATTTTATCTATTTTTTAATGCATATCTACCTGCTCAATGCCAGATATTTACACAGAGGCTCATCTTAATGAACACCAGGTGTGAAGTGTGTATAAAATATCCATCTTTGGCAGTTTTCTCTGTCCTGCTGTTCTCGTCCTTACCTGTTCTCCAGGTCTTCACCGTGCTGCTGATGTTCCTGCAGCTGGAACCTAATCCAGACACCATGTCACCTGAGCGACAGCTGGTGCATTCTAATGAGGAGTTATGAGAGGGGGAGTGCAGCACTCGACTCCCTTTACTCTCTCATAGGCAGGAAATGTGTTCAGCACTTGCCTTAACCCCCCCACCCCACCCTTTTCTCCACACTTTTTCTTCATGACTCTAAAGGAACAAAGAAAAGGTTGCGCTGTAAGAGGCAAGATGCTGGCAGAGAAGCAAAAAGGAACAAATAAGGTAAGCGGGGCAGAGGTGGGGGAATATAAGAGAGAGCAAGGACAGCAGAGCGAGGAGCGGGCCAAAAAAGGGACATCCATCATTGTTTTAAGTGACTGCAGTGGGACGGAGCTGAGTGTGAGGTCATTTGGTCTCTGTGTGCTGTGAACACCTGGGCAGAGCTGAGTCTGGCCATCTGTTAGTGCAGTCAGACACCTTCACTCACAAGTCTCCTGCAAAGACATGAGACAAACAAGACAGTCACAAGAAAACACTTCTCTGTAAAGGTGGTACCTCACGGGCCAGGGACTCAAAAATTAGAAAAAGAAGGCCAACTTTTAGACCAGCAAGTCATGAAGTCACATTTAAAAAATATATATTTTGTGTGTGTGTAAAAACTTTTTATGCCTGTAAAATTCAATTTCACTTCAATTCAATTCACTTTATTTATAAAGCGCCAAGTCTCAACAGAATAATAATAATGAACTACTAATAGTTAAACATTAAAAGCCCTTTTAAATAAGTATGTTTCCAGTTTGGCTTTGAACAGAACCAGATCAGAGATGGCACGCAGCTCATGGGGAAGAGTATTCCAGGCTGCTGGGCCTGCAACAGAAAAGGACCGGTCCCCCCATTGTTTGCACCTTGAGCAAGGCACCTCCAGCAGATACTGACCAGCAGACCATAAATCTCTGCTGGGCTGGTGGACTTTCAAAAGTTCTGAAATATAAGGTGGTGCAAGGCCATTCAAAGCTTTAAAAACAAACAGTAGCAGCTTGAACTGGATCCTAAACTGAACTGGGAACCAGTGCAAAGAAGAAAGGACAGAAGTGATGTGTTCATATTTACATGTGTTAGTCAACAAGCAGCAGAGTTTTTTACAAGCTGTAAATGGGAGATAAAAGATTAATTAATACCCACATATAAGGCGTTACAGTAATCAAGCCTAGAGCTCACAGAGGCATGGATGGCCTTCTCCAGATCACTACGGCTAAGGATTGGCTTTACTTTAGAAAGCAGACGGAGCTGAAAGAAGCTGGTTTTCACAACAGAACTCATCTGTTTATCTAACTTTAAGTTACAGTGAAGCTCCACTCCTAGATTTTTTACCACCTGGTTGGAGTGGGGGAGTGGAAAACCTAGACTGGGAGAGATGTTGCATGAATTACTGGAAGCACCAAATAAAGTCCATTCAGTTTTATCATTATTTAAGTGGAGAAAATTCTGAGACAGCCAGTGCTTAATGTCGTTTAAGCAGCTGGCAACAGAGTTTAAACTGAGTGAGGAACTGGGAGTGCAGATAGATTTGTAGATCATCTGCATACAGATGAAAAGACCGATTATGGCGTGCAATGATGGGTCCTAACAGTAGCATGTATAACTCCCAGTGGCAAGAAGATTAGATCCTTCTTAGGTATGGTCCTGTATTACCACCACTTTATTGAAGGGTGCTCTGCCACAGCTTAACCACTGTTTAATCTGGTGTCAGAGCCTACTGATAAGAAGAGGGGTAGAGGCCATAAGCCCAAGTTTAAAAAGGGTTTGGTTAGACTGTCCCCTTCTGACTGGGCTGACGAGTGCAGACGAGCATTTGAGTCTTTGAAATATGACATTGTACATAGCGTTACATTGGCTCACCCAGACTTTAATTCTCCTTTCATACTAACCATTAATGCCTCATTTGACGGGTTAGGTGCTGTCCTCTCACAACTGCCACCTGATAGTAACATTGCTAGACCGGTGGATTTTGCAAGTAAGACCCTGTCTCATGCCCAGTAAAACTACCCAGCGCATCGGCTAGAGTTCCTAGCTCTTAAGTGGGCTGTTTGTGACAAATTTAGCCACAGGTTAAAAGGACAGACTTTTTCAGTGTGGACTGATAATAATTCACTAATCCACATACTGACTAAATCAAAGTTAGATGCTTGTGAACAAAGATGGGTGTCTAAACTTGCAGCTTACATCTTTGACCTAAACTATGTTCCTGGCACTACAAATGTGATTGCAGATGCGCTCAGTAGAGAACAGTTTGTGAAATTATGCGTTGCCCACTGTCTTGTTACTGAGCTTTACTCTTCTTTGTTAGCCCAAGTTAGTGGAATGGTTGATGGAAATGTACAAGATGCATTCAGATGTACAAACTACTGTCAGTTTGTTGTTGACCAGTCTAAGGATGGTACTGTGAGTGATTCGCTTTCCCTTCCAAACTCCCTCTCCTCACCGGAGGTACAAGCAGTTTTGGATGCTGGTGATCCTGGAGATGTGAGACCTTTAGTAATTGGAGAATAAAAGTATCCATCAGCTCACAGATGTTGGCTATATTACTGCTTTTCCAAAAACTCAACTTGCCAATTTGTAGGAGCAAGATAAAGTTGTAGAGAGAGTTCTCTATTACACTCAGAGACACAGGAAACCCACAAAGGGGGAACATGCTGGTGAATCACCTGGAGTGAAGAAGATCTTAAGATGCTGGCCCATACTAACTGTTAGACATGGTGTGTTGTACAGAACAAAGAAAGACAGGAAAATGAACATGGCTATTAACTAGTTTGTTGTTCCAAATGCTCTGAAAGCCCAAGTCCTCAGTGGCTTCCACGATACAGCTGGTCGTCAAGGTCAAGCTCGCACACTTTCTCTGGCTCGACAGAGGTTTTTCTGGGTTGGGATGAAGCGAGACATTGTCAACCATGTTAAAAACTGCTTTCGCTGTGTGATCGGGAAGACTCCTAAGCCTTGCAACCAAGCTCCTCTCAAGAGTATCCACACTACCGAGCCAATGGAGCTTGTGTGTATTGACTTTTGGACTGCTGAGTATAATGACAAAAGGTGTGTGGATGTTCTGGTAGTCACAGACCATTTTTCGAAGTTGTCGCATGCATTCCCATGCCAGAGCCAGTCTGCAAAGCAAGTTGCTCGTTGTCTGTGGAATGATTTTTTTTTGCATATACGGGTTCCCAAAGTGTATCCATTCAGATCAAACTACAAATTTTGAGAGCCAGTTCATAAAGGAACTACTTGGACATGGCCGGTGTAAAGAAATCTCACACGACACCATACCATCCGATGGGGAATAGGATCACTGAGTGGTACAACAGGACACTTGGAAACATGATACTTGCCTTACCTGCCTACTCAAAAGCTAGATGGCCCCAAATGCTACATTTGCTGACATTTTGTTATAACTGTACTGAACATGAGACCACAGGGTTTGTTCCCTTTTATCTTATGTTTGGTAGGATCCCACGTCTGCCTGTTGATGTCGTTTTCCAGCATGTTCTCCAGAATGGTTCAGTCATCAACAGTTGTGAGTTTGTTGCCCAGTTAAGGCGTGACTTAGCTGATGCAACACGTATTGCCCGAGAACATAACAGGATGAAGCAAACTCGGCAAGCCGAGAATTGACAGGAGAGCTAAAGGATCACCTCTTGCTGTTGGTGGCCAAGTCTTACTCACAAAGCGGGGTGGAAAAGGAAAATGGAAGGTTGCAGATAAATGGGACTCAACAGTTTTTGAGGTGACTTCAGTTAAACCTGGAATTAACGTGTACTCAATCAGAGACCCTGTGACCATGAAGGAGAAGGTTGTTCACAGAAACCTCCTTCTCCCTGTGAGTTTCATCATGACAGGTAATGAGCCCAATCCTGAGTCGAGTTGCACCTCATTGGCTAGTGATCCAGTCGACCCAGAGGTTCCTGTTGAGATACAGGACAGAGAGACAATGACAATCAATTGGCTCTTGGAGATGGATGATGTGAGTGAACAGAATGCTGTTGTCAGCCAACTTGATTCTGTGAATAGTCAAACTAATACAGATCTAACCTCCCAATCTACTGTGGGGACGGAGACACTGGACCCCAGGGGATATTTTTCCCAGTGTGAGGAGTTGCAGTTTGTAACCTCCCGACCAATGTCAGCAGAGACTGAACCTGTCCACTCATGTATGCCCCCTGACGATGGACTACCCAACACAGTTACACGGGTTACTGTAGTTGACTCACACTCACAATCAGTTTACAGTAGAGCTGGTAGAAGTGTTAACCCCCCTGCTAGATTGATTTGTGAGATGAATGAACAGGTTGTAGATGGTTCAGTTTCAAATGTTTCACTGATTTCTTTTGTGAGGAATATGTTTTCTGGGTATACAAGCCCTATATATTTTTTTCTTTCTGAGGTTTGTTGTGGTGTTGATGTGAAGACCACTGTTTGTTCATAAGGGATGTAAACAACATCTCCTGAGTCTTTGCTGTAAATGGGTTCTGGCCCAGCCCCTTTCCTGGCTTAATCCCAAGTGGATAGTAATGGTGACTGACAAAAACTGGTTATTGCTCTTTGTTCACACTGCTCATGTGTTTGTGTTTGTTTATGGTGTTTATTGCCCCAATTAAGCAGGATTTGAGGGGGTGTATGTAACATAGGTAAAATGAGTCTTTGTTAAATCTCACTTAATTGAAAATACAACAGCGCCATCTGCTGTTGCTTGTCGTACCTGCACAGTATAGCAGTCGTGGGAGCTGTGGATCTGCCTCATTTCATGGACTGCTTGGGATGAGGTAACATGTCTGTGAGTGTGTGTGTGTGTGGACAAAATATAATAGTCATGTCAGAGTACTTAGGAGCTATAAGATAACTATATTATGTTGTGTATTATGCTTATTGTTTTGTTTTTGCCATGTTTAGCTGTTAGTTACTGTTGGATTTTATTGTATTTGGCACTGGCTCTCCTCAGGGATGTGTGTTGAGCCCCCTCCTGTTTATTCTGCTCACATATGATTGTGCAGCTACCCATCCAGGCTGTCAATTTGTAAAGTTTGCAGATGATACAACGGTGGTGGGATGCATCACAAACAATGATGAATCCAGCTACAGGCAAGAGGTGGAACACCTGGAGAGCTGGTGCAAAGAGAATAACCTTCACATCAATGTGAAGAAGACAAAGGAGATGATTGTGGACTTTAGAAGGAACAACCACACCTACACCCCCTGAACATAAGAGGATCTGCAGTGGAAGTGGTCTCCAGCTACAAGTACTTGGGTGTACACATGAATGACAACCTCAGCTGGAGCAACAACACCACCAGCCTGATCAAGAAAGCTCATCAGAGACTCTACTTCCTCAGACGGCTGAGGCGAGCTGGTCTGGGAAGCTCAGTCCTCACCTCCTTCTACAGGTGTGCAGTGGAGAGCATCCTGTGCTCCAGCATCAACGTGTGGCATGGAGGCTGCACAGCTGCAGAAAGAAAAGCTTTGCAGAGAGTTGAGAAGGCTGCACAGAAGATGTTGGAGTCAGTCTCCCCACCATCACAGACATCTACACCTCCAGATGTAGGAAGAGGGCCACCTGCATCATGAAGGACCACACTTACCCAGCACACACTTTTTGCCCCACTCCCTTCAGGAAGGAGATTGAGGAGCATTAAGTGTAGAACCACTAGACTGAGGAACAGCTTCTACCCTGAGGCTGTTAGACTCTAACCAGAATAATCACTGTGAAAAAAATCACATCATGTTGCTGCTGATCTGTTTCATGTTGCTGCTGATCTGTTTCATGTTGCTGCTGATCTGTTTCATGTTGCTGCTGATCTGTTTCATGTTGCTGTGTTCATGCGTGCTCATCTGCTCACACAGACTTATGCTCATGTTTGTGCTGCTGTTCAATATAATGTTTTTATGCTATTAGTGCTTAGTGTACTTTTAGTTGACGTTTTTCTTAGTTCATATCTCAGATGTCATTACTGTTTTTCTTTTACAACCGGGACCCTGTGTACATAATTTAGCTCCACCACATGTGGTGCGAATGACAATAAAGAATCTCTGACTCTTACAATTTTATATCCACGTGGTCAGCTAAGCTAGCAGCTAACTGTAGTGCTGTTTTCCAGGCAAAACAATGTTCATGCTATTTTGTCCACAAGATCTCTATCCACAACGACTGAATTGCTGTGTTATTTTGTGCAGGTACCTTATTGTGTACAACTTGGAAATGTTATGCAAATGTTTTGCGATAATTTTTGTAGAGTTTTATTTTTATGTTGTTCACATGTGTTGCACATAGTGTTTGACAGAAAAAAAAAACTATAAAAGTGACAGACAAAAATTATTAGTTTTTGGTTCCCTTTTTAAAATCATTCTAAAGGCTTTTGTATTTTGGTTTTTTATAGTTATTAATAATAACAATAATAATAATAATAATAATAATACTTTATTAATAAAGCCCTTTAAAACAACCACAGCTGCCACAAAGTGCTGTACATATAAAAATCCACTAATTATCTAATCTACCATTAATCCACTATACGATCACAAGAGTAATTTAAGTTGGTAATAGTACTGTTGTATTAATATTATAATTATTATTATAAACAAAGACAATACTATTGTACTATATTAAGTCAGTGTAGCTGCGCTCATTACACGGACAGCTTGAGACGAGGCAAAACAGAGCTCATGCTATTTTGTCCACAAGATCTCTATCCACAACGACTGAATTGCTGTTATTTTGTGCAGATAATAAACTGCTGTCACAACCAACCGGAGCTGAGTGGATCATTGAGTAGCAGAGATATGACCAGACACCCATCGGTCACACACACACACACACACACACACACACACACACACACACACAC
>NC_056511.1:46827062-46834099 GCF_014905685.2 Nematolebias whitei
CACACACACACACACACACACACACACACACACACACACACATATATGTGTGTGTGTATATATTAAGGGTAATATAACCGTGATATTGCAAGAGGGCCTTCTACTCCGCTCCTGTTTCCTGGAATACCTTACAAAAGCAATTGAAGCTCTCGACCTTTGACCTCTCTAAGTGTCTTTAAGAATCTGTTGGACTCCTGGCAGGGACCAATGCAGACATGTTCCTGTTTTTAGTTTTATACATTTGCCTTAGAATCTAGCTGTTTTTTTGTTACCTTTTTCTTTTAGCCATCCTATTTGTTAAAAAATAAACAAAAAAACTGCAGTATGATTTTTATAACTGTTTATTGTTGTTGCTGTTGTCCATTGTTGTCATCTTTCTTTGTTGAAATCAGGTCTCTCTTGTAAATGAGTCCTCGAGGCTCAATGGGATTTACCTGTATAAATAAAGGTTGAATTTAACAAAAAAAAAAAAAAACAGAAATCATAGTTATTCATTTGACAAAATTAACTTAACATTTTGCTTTGTAGTATTATATAAAAACAAAAAAGCAACAAGGGTTAATTTTAATGAAATTACTTTATTTAGTAAAGTATTCAGTCTCAAAGTATAAAAATAAAAAATAAAAATCATCCTTCAGTTATTTAGATTGAAAAAAGTGCACAAAATATAGATCAAAGAGTCAAGGTAGTTGGAGACCTGGTCCTGTGGAGCAGCCCACTTGGCATAACTGTGGGAGGGGCTCATCCAATTCTCTGTGAAGAGGTTGACATGGCAGCACACAGATCAGAAACACATTTTGCTCGCTCTATACGCACCGCTGCAGTAAAATATGAAGAAGTCTGCAGTCCCAAAGAAGTTAAAGCTGAAAGTAAAAGTACAACTTCCATTAAAGAGTTCATTGACTGGTGGAAATGGGAGAGCATAGGAGCAGCTTGTGAACCAAAGTGTGGCGGATGTCGCTGTGGAAAGTGTCAGCCACGGGGAAAAGACATGACATTGATGGAGGAGAAAGAACTTGAAATAATCAAACAAGGTCTTACCTTTGTGAAAACAGATGCCCACAGTGATGCTTCACACTGGGATTCATTCAACCTTTATTTAGGCAGGTAAATCCCATTGAGCCTCGAGGACTCATTTACAAGAGAGACCTGATTTAACAAAGAAAGATGACAACAATGGACAACAGCAACAACAATAAACAATTATAAAAAGTCATACTGCAGGGTTGTTGTTTTTTTTTTTTTAACAAATAGAATGGCTAAAAGAAAAAGGTAACAAAACACAGCTAGATTCTAAGGCGAATGTAGAAAACTAAAAACAGGAACATGTCTGCATCGGTCCCTGCCAGGAGTCCAAAAGATTCTTAAAGACACTTAGAGAGGTCAAAGGTCGAGAGCTTCAATTGTTTTTGTAAGATATTCCAGGAAACAGGAGCAGAGTAGGAGAAGGCCCTTTTGTCTAGTTCAGTCCTCATTGAGGGAACACTGCAGGTAATAATGTCCTGAGAGCGCACGCTGTAGCTGCACTCACACAGAGACATGTAGGAGGAGATGTATGAAGGCAGCAGACCAAGAAGTGATTTAAAGATGAACATGTACCAGTGAGAGAGTCTGCATGAAAACAGGTATACAGAAATATATACAGAAACCACTGCTCGAAAACAGGAGGTGGACAGTCCTTCGTTAAAAGTAACGGGCTGCTCACTGAAGCTGAGACCGGCTCTGTTGAAGACAAAGTCCCCTACAGCCAACTCGGTTTGGTTCTGGTCCAGTTCGAGGGTCACAGGTACACTTCCCCCACACCTATGAAGACACCACGAGGGCCAGTCCAGCAGAAAACCAGCGAAATACCACCCGGCGATTTTTGTCGGAACCAGGTAGAACCACAAAGGTCCAGATGAGAAGTTTGTTGAGGTCCAGAGAGAGAGAGAAAAAACACCGGACCGGACCGAAAAAGCACAGGATGCGAGGTATCCTTGGATCGTAGAACCTAATTGTCTTCCCAATAACAGGAGGAGTGTGGAATCCACTTTCTTAAGAACAGAGAGACGATTAAACAAAGAACCTGAATGGAAGACCTAATTTAAGAGACTGAGCTGAAAACAGCAGACTGAAGAAGTCTCTCGGACGAGAGACGAAACGTTTCTACATTTTTTGTTGTTTTGCTTTGTTTTTGTTTTTTTTTTTGAATGTCCAGAGGACCAGATTTAACTTTTTTAGATGAATGGAAGACCATTTATGCAGCCCAAGTGCATGAAATGGTGCAAAGAAAAGCAGCAATAAAACTAACAGAAGAAGCTTTAAACAGCTGGAAAGGACCAATGTGGTATGTGAATCATCAAGTGGCACCAAATCCTCACTCTGTAACCACTCCTGTGCGCTTAGTATGGAACAGCAGTCAACGATTTGAAGGTCTAAGTATGAATGATATTCTGCTGAAAGGTCCTGATGTTTTAAATCCTATTCGTGCTGTCTTACTCAGGTTCAGAAGAGGAGTACATGCTGCCTTGGGAGACATTAAAAAGATGTACAACTCTGTGGCTTGAGGACCTAGAGAGACACTTACACAGATTCCTCTGGAGAGACAGCCTAGCAGAAGAGATCGGTGAGTTTGCTATTACCAGAGTTAACATTGGGGATCGTCCTGCTGGATGAATTGCCCAAATAGCAATGCGAGAAACTGCAAAACTGCCCATGTTTGAATGCTTTACAGAGGAGTGGAGAATTCTGGAAGAAGACTGTTATGTTGATGACATTTTAACATCTGACAATAATCTAGAACTTTTGCACAAACGCATAAAGAAGGTGGAAGAGATCTTACAAGTTTGGGGATTCTTCTTGAAACCATGGACATTATCAGGCCAAAGTGGGAGGCAAAATATTTCCTTACTTGGCAAAGACAAAGTCCTTAATCTCCCCAATCAGATGAAGGAGGAAGACAATAAGGCTTTGGGAGTTGGATACCTGGTAGAAGAAGATGCATTGTATGTAATGACATCAATCAACTTCTCAAAAAGAAGGAAAAAAATGAAGAGAAGAGTAAGTGAAAGCAAATACTCCAAATCCTCTTACTAGGAGAAAACTTCTTAGCCAAGTAGCCAGTCTCTTTGATCTCAATGGTCTAGTCACACCTACCAAACAAAAGGGAACCATTCTGGTGAGAAAGGCTTTTCAAGAAACCAGAACTGGAGGCAAAGCAAATGATACTTGGGATCAACCGCTTTCTGATGGACTTAGAAATGAAGCAATTGAACTGTTCCAGGAGTATGTTCACCTGGGCCAGATCAAATTTTGCAGGCGTTTGACACCAATTGGTTGGATTGGAAAACCCCTGGGAATAACTTTTTCTGATGGGAGCGACAAAAGTTATGGTGCAGTTTTATACTTCAGATGGGAGACAAAGCAAAGGATCCAAGTGAGACTTGTTGAATCCAAAACAAAACTCACTCCACTAAACCAAAAAGGAGAACCTGTTAAAGCAGAGATTTGTGGTGCAGTGTTTGCAGCTCGTCTGAGAAAGTATAATGAAAAGCACAGCAGAATGGACATTGCAGGCTGGTACCATTTTCTGGACAGCCAAACTGTGCTCAGAGCCATTCAACGTGACAGTTATGGGTACCAGACCTTCTTTGCAAGCAGAGTTGGTGAAATACAGAAAGCTGGACCTGTCACAGACTGGTGGTGGATACCAGGTGATCTCAATGTTGCAGACATTATAACAAGGGGGGCATCCCCCGAGCACCTTCAAGAGGATTCACAGTGGCAAAATGGACCAAAAATTCCTGTGGCAATCTATTGAACAATGGCCGATAAAATCCGCCAAAGATATTGCTATGTGTGCAAAAGAGGGTGTAGCAAAGCTCCAGAGGAAAGCTTTCTCAGCAGCGACAACCAGAGCACCATCCAAGCAAATCAAGGAAGAGAAAATTAGGAAGGAGGATGAGACAAAGTATCCTTTAAAAATTACTGAGTGGAAAGAAAAGGACAGTCTAATCAAAATGTCTCCTCTTACATTTATTGCCAAGCAACTAATCCAAGAGAGAAGATACAGTAGTCTTTCTAAACTAGTCAGAGTTATTGCATGGGTGGGGAAAGCTTTTGGAAAGTGGAAATCCACACTGGAAAATCAGCAAAGTGCCAGCAAAATGCTCCACAAATGCCAAACTGACAGTCATTCATGCTGGACTCAGTGTTCAAGAGTGTGAAGATGCACTGAGAGATGTTTTCCTGGCTGCTCAAGAGAATACTTCATTCAGTGATACCACTTTGAACAGACTAGTTGTGTTTAAAGACCAAGACTCTGGACTTCAGGTGTGTGGGGGACACATTCAATCTTTTAATGAAGACAAAAAAGTAGTTCCCAATTTACCATATGACTCATGGATATCCACACTGCTTGCCTTTCAAGCTCATGAAGTAAATCATGAAGACATTGCTGGAACATTATTGCAAATGAAAACAAAAGCATGGGTGATGAGAGGCAGAAGATTGGCTGAAAAAGTTGTGGATAACTGTGTGACATGCCGGAAAACCAGAGCAAAAAGATGTCATCAGATAATGGGGGATCTCCCACCAGAACGAACAATGCCTGCCAGACCTTTTGAGTATACAACTATTGATCTGTTTGGACCCTATGAAGTGAGAGATGAGGCTCGAAAAAGGGTGAAACAAAGTGTGGGGCATCAGCTTCTGCTGCATGTCATCTCGAGCTATTCACACAGATCTTGTAAGACACAGATCTTGTAAGTGATCAGTAAAGTGAGGGATTTTTGTTGGCATACCAAAGATTTACAGCCTTAAGGGGCATCCAAAAAAGTTGTGGTCAGATGCTGGCCTGCCCTGGCTGATCTCTATCAGTTTTTGGATCAACTAAACAAAGAGCAAATTCAACATGAAACTTTGAACCATGGGACTGAATGAAGCTGGAAAATACATCCTGCAGACTCCCCCCATAGGAATGGAGCAACAGAAGCAGCTGTAAAGATTGTCAAGCAAGCCCTGCAAAATCTAGGATCAGATGGTGTTTTCATATGGGGAGAGCTTCAAACATTCCTGTGTATTGCAGCTAATCTGGCTAATGAACAACCAATAGATGCAATAATCCAAAGCCGAGAAGACTGCATAAACCATATAACACCAAACTCTCTGCTACTTGGAAGAATTGGTCCAAGAGGTGATAATTGTGGTTTTGACTTTGAAGGATATTCACTCAAGAGACTAAAGTTCATCCAAACAGAAGTGGACAGATTCTGGAAAAAGTGGAGTCAACTGGCTGGGCCAAATTTGTTTGTCTGAAGTAAATGGCATTCAAAGAAACAGAATGTGGCCACTGGAGACATCATTTGGCTTTCAGACCAACATGCCCTGAGAGGTCAGTACAAACTTGGCAAAGTAGTTGGTGTAAACAGTGATAAGAAGGGGATTGTGAGAGATGTGTATATAAGAACCTATCCAAGTTACCCCATATTAATGGTGAAGGCTGGAGGACAAACAAACAAGAAGGGGAGAAGACTCTCAATGAAGATACCTTCAACAATACTTCACAGAGATGTCAGGCGCATTGTTGTGTTATTGCCAATAGAAGAACAAGAAAACACTGCAATGACTGGATCTGGTAATGGAGGTGGAAAAGTGTGACCTCCTTAGGTTCAAAACCAGGAGCTCAAGTGGGAGGTGTCATGTTAAACCAGTAAATCTGACACTTTTGATTGTTTTACTATCTCCACCCAACTGGGGTGAGCCTTACAAAGAATCAACTGCACCCAGCCCTTTCACTGCTCAAGCTCAGCAGCCAAATCTATAAAGTAATCCTGTTAACCTGTGCTCAGATAGTGATCAGGCTTCAGACAAAGAACTTCAGCTGAAAGCTTCCACAAAGACACCACTGGTAGGAAATGGACATTATTCAAAGTTTGCACGATTAACGTTGGACTCAGAAAACTAAAACAGGTTAATTGATTGTTTGATGAAATGTTTCTCATGTGTTTGAATACAAATTAGTATGCACTGCTTGCAAAATAGTTTACCTGTTTCATTTCACTGTTAAGCTCAAAGTAAATTATCAAAGTGTGCCCAAAGAAATTAGTTAAGTATTTAAAAGTAAAATGAGCTTATTGTTGTGATGTTTAATGTTTTTCTCATCTGTTGTATATATATATATATATATATGTATCAGGGGTGGGCGATATGGCTCATATATAATATTGTGATATTTCAGAGTATTCTGGTATGGTATGGTATAAAAGTTTATTCATTTAAAAAAAGTACAAAACAATTCCATAACAATATAAAAAGATACAAAAGATTTAAAATGAAAGGCAGCAGAAAGAAGAAAAAATCTTATTATATCTGCCCCTTTTTTCAAATAATTATTTCAATCATAATAATCTTCAAGTAACAGAACAAAATTAATAACTCTTTCTAATTTTTCTAATTCTAATACAAAACACACACTAAGCTACTTCATATATACTTTTTTAACAATTCAGCTTTGATCTTTTTCTTAAATGTTCACATTGACTTGGCATTTTTCACATCACTCTCTAGAACATTCCACAATCCAACTCCTTGGATTGAGGTAGACCTTCCCTTCAGACTAGTTCTGAATGTTGGTTTGACAAATATCTCTATCCCCTTAAGATTATAACAACTTTGTCTTTTAACAACATTTCTTTGGATATTTAATGGTAATGTGTTATTTTGAGCCCTATACATAACTGATAGAATACTATAATCTACCAAATCATGGAACTTCAATAAGTTCAGTTGATAAAATAATGTGCTTGATGGGTGACTGTAATGCTTTCTGGTGATAATTCTTACAGCTCTTTTCTGTCAAATAAAAATAGGTTTTGTAAATGTTTTACACACTTTCCCCCAAACATCAATGCAATAGATTAAATGTGGAACAATGATTGTGTTATACAACATGTACAGAGCTTTATCATTTAATAATTCCCTGACTTTGTATAGTACTGCAATAGATTTAGATATTTTTGTTCCTACAGAATTGATGTGATTTTTCCATGTTAGCTGTT
>NC_056511.1:46834199-46837301 GCF_014905685.2 Nematolebias whitei
TTTCTGGTGATGATTCTTACAGCTCTTTTCTGTAAAATAAAAATAGGTTTTGTAAATGTTTTACACGCTTTCCCCCAAACATCAATGCAATAGATTAAATGTGGAACAATGATTGTGTTATACAACATGTACAGAGCTTTATCATTTAATAATTCCCTGACTTTGTATAGTACTGCAATAGATTTAGATATTTTTGTTCTTACAGAATTGATGTGATTTTTCCATGTTAGCTGTTCATCAATGATTACACCCAAAAATTTCATCTCATTAACTCTACAAATCTCAACACCCTCAATTTTAAATGGATCATCAACAGTTCTCTTTTTGTTACTAAATATCATGTATTTAGTTTTATCTAAATTTAATGATAATTTATTAATTTTAAACCAAGTTTGTATTTTATCAAATTCTGTCTTCATCATTTCCAACATCCGTTTTACATCTTTACCCAAACAGAAAAATGTGGTGTCATCTGCAAAAAGGACACATTTGAGGAGTCCTGATACATTCACTAAGTCATTCACATATAAAATAAATAACTTTGGTCCAAGTACAGAGCCTTGAGGAACTCCACAAGTGATATTGCACAGGTCAGATCTTACACCATTTATTTGTACAAACTGTTTCCTATCTTTTAAATAGCTAGATACCCAGTGTAATGCTGGTCCTCTTATACCATATTTATTTAATTTTCCAAGGAGAATAGTGTGGTCAATAGTATCGAATGCTTTTTTTAAATCAACAAAAATACTAACACAATACTGTTTTTGATCGACAGCAGTAGTTATTTGTTCTATTATTTCCATGAGAGCCATTGATGTAGAGTTTTTTGCTCTAAACCCATACTGACTGCTACTTAGAATGTTTTGTTTAGTAATAAATTTATCTAATCTGGTCACAAATAGTTTTTCTAGAATTTTTGAGAACCGTGGTAATAAGGATATTGGTCTATAATTATTGAACACACATTTATCACCATTTTTAAAGAGAGGAACTACCTTAGCTACTTTCATATTGTCTGGAAATATTCCTTTTGAAAATGATAAATTACAAATATATGTAAACGGCTCGATAACATAACTCATTATGTCCTTTACAAACATCATATCCATGTCCACCCAGTCTTTTGATCTCTTATCTGTAAGATTTTTTACTACATTCATTATTTCTTCTTTGTCAGTTCCATTAAGAAAAATACTGTTGTTACAACTTATAACTGAATGGTTCACATTATTGTCTACTTTTGGTATTTTAGCTGCAAGCTTGATCCAACGTTCACAAAATGATGATTAAATCCATTTACAATTTCATTTTCATCATGGATTTCATCGTCATCCTTCAAAAAATATTGTGAAATACCCGTTTTTGCTTTATAACTTTTCAGAACACTATTTATTACTCGCCATGTAGCTTTCATATCACCATTACTTTTATTTAATAAATCACTATAATATTCCTTCTTGTGTTTCCTTATAATCGCTACTAATTTATTTTTATACTTCTTATATTTCTCTTCAGCCTCTTGTGTTCTCAATTTCAAGAAACGTGTATACAAATAATTATTTTTTTACAAGCATTTCTCAACCCTTTCATCATCCATGGTTGGTCAACAACATTTCTCTTTGTACAATTATTTTGCACACAATTCTTTTCATACAGAGCTCCCAAAATATTCATAAACTCATCATATGATCTGTTCACATCATCAACATACACGTCTTTCCAGCTTTGTTTATGTAAATCATCTTTTAATTTGTCCATTGCTTTTTTTGATGTGTTTATTGTTTTTTTCTTAATTGTAATTTCTTTTGTAATGCTTTGATCATTTTTATAAATCATGAAAACTGGTAAATGATCACTCAAATCACTCGTTAAAATACCTCCCATCACATCCCCATTTGTTACATTTGTGAAAATATTATGGATTATTGTAGCACTATGAGTTGTAATTCTTGTTGGTTTTGATATTAACGGATAAAGATTTAAACTATACAATGAATTTGTAAATGTACTGATGTTATTTGAATCTGTCTTTCTGATGATTCTGATGACAACTATAAATTTTGCGATACAATCCACCCCCCACCCCACCCCCCCAAATCAATTATTTATTTGACAAAAATGACTTAACATGTTGCTTTGCAGTATTACATAAAGTAAATTAAAAAAAACAAGGGGTAATTTACCGAAATTACTTTATTTAGTAAAGTATTCAGTCTCAAAGTATAAAAATAAAAAATAAAAATCATCCTTCTGTTATTTAGATTGAATAAGTCTGCACAAGATATAGATCAATAAATCCACCACAAATACTAAAGTGCAGGTGAAATTTCCCAAAATAACTAAATAAAATTAAGCTTAAGATCTGTTGAGCATAAATGTAATGTACAACATAATATATGCTTTCTTTAAATGAGCTGTAACTTCCAGAACTTGTAACAAGGTGATCATCTGACCCTGAAGCTGGTGGTGTTTCAGCTTCTTCTGTTCCTGTAGGAATGATAAATTCCTCTGATGCTTTGTCTCTGATCACATAACTCCGTTCTTGGTCCATGGACTATGAACTCAAGAGACAGTTGAGCTGCGCGTGTTTGTACCAGCAGTTTAGAGCGGGGAAGACACAGCCCACACCGGCAGCTCAGAGCAGGGTGGGGAGAGAGAAAAAAGATGAGTGGCAGCTTAGAGCGGGAGAAGGGAGAGACAGCTGAGTTGTCTGTACCTGCACTTTAGAGCTGGATGGAGAGACAGCTGAGTTGTCTGTACCTGCACTTTAGAGCTGGATGGAGAGACAGCTGAGCCGCACGTTGTTTGTTTTTAGCATTTTAGCTAGCAAGTATTGTGCGCAGCTAATTGGCATCACACCAGTACCAACAGGTGGAGGGGGGATGCACACTTCGCTGTGGTTGTTCGGCGCGCTCGGTTCTGTTAAAGGGGCGGGGCGCCCTGGCGTATTACATCATGAAATTAACATATCATGATATAATTTTTTTGCCCGGGCAAGCTTTTTTTACTGGTAATATAGTGAACGATATGATATGGCCCAGCCATAGTACAAACCGGATTCCAAAAAAGTTGGGACACTAAACAAATTGTGAATAAAAA
>NC_056511.1:46837401-46845794 GCF_014905685.2 Nematolebias whitei
TATATATATATATATATGTATGTGTGTGTGTGTGTGTGTATTTGTATATATATGTATTGTATATATGTGTATATGCATATGTATATTTCTGTTTGTTCCCTTGAGAACAAACAGACATTGTTTTACAAATATTCAGCTTCGCTCAAAAAGTTCTTAAGATTGACACTAATGTTAAAAAAAACTGTTTTTATGAACATCATTAACCAATATGAACTCATTTCCCAAGAAACGGACAGATCGTTTTAATGACAGCTTTTGTTCAACTGATCTCGGACTTTGAAACATCCGATAAACTCACAAAGTTGATAACTTCCCTTATTGAAAAGGAATATTTCTCCCAGACTCTGGTTCCCATGAAGATAACACAATAAGTAAATGGACTGCACTTATATAGCACTTTTCTATCTTATTCTGATGCTCAAAGCGCTTTACACTAGAATCTGTGCCTCATTTACCCGTTCATACAGCTCTCTACTAGATCTCTACAAAGCTAATTGAACAATTCATTCTAAAGAGACTAATCAGTGCTTTAGATCACATTCATACACCGTTGGGACACACATCAGAGGCGATGAGGAGTTCAGTGTCTTGCCCAGGGACACTTCAGCATGTGACTGTTGGTGGATTCGAACCCCCAACTATTGCATTGGAGGACGACTGCTCTAACCACTCAGCCACAGCTGCCCCAAGAACCGCCCCATAAGAACCATTTGTTTGTTCAAAATGACATTTCTTTTCCAGGAGATGGACAGTCAACAGTGACACCTCTGTTAAAACATTGCATGTTTTAAGTTTGATTCTAAATATTCCATACCTGAATGTTTATTCATGAAAATGTGTGTTTTAAGTAATCTTTCTTTAAGATAATACAAAGTACATTTGTCTTATTTTCTCTTTTAAAAAGGAAACTTTTAAGGCAGAAACAGGACATTAGATTCATAAAACAAGGCCAAGAGTCTAGGACCACCTCTTCCTGAGAGGTGGACCTTCATCTCTGTTCTACACAGACAATAAGTTGCACGTTGAAGAGAAACTTGGAAGCATTCACACTTTTAAGAAAAACTCCAGAGGGACACACTGGAGCTCGGAACTCAGGGCGAGAAGAAACACAACTTCTGCTCTTGACCTCAGAGAGTAGAGAGAAGAACCTTCATCTCTGTTCCACACAGACAGTAAGTTTCAAACTTTTAAGAAAAAAATCAAAAGAGACACACTTCTCAGAGAAGAGAACATTTGAAGAGAAACTCCAAAGCCTTCACATTACACTGGAACTCAAAGCGAGGAGAAACTCGCTTCTGCACTTGACCTCAGAGAGGAGAGAGAACTTTCAGCAGATGATTTTTGAGAAAACGAGAAGCATCCGTTCTGCAGACGTCTCAAAACAAGAGACGGGGCGAAAGACACAGAAGTTACCCAGCACTTGACCAGAACAAGGCTGGCATTGATCCAAGAGCTTTCTGCCAGGCAACCAGAATCACACCGCAGAGTGGTAAATCCCAGCTGACTACCATGGACCTTCGTCCCTCCAACCGATGACAGGTGAACTTTGAGGAGACTTCAGCCTCTCAGTCACCAGAACATCTGAGGCTGGTACCATTTAGCAGCTGTCGGAACCATGCTCTGACCATCTACATCCTAGTAGGACAGATACTTTTCAATGACTTTCTGGTGACCCTACATCACAACTTATCAGAAAAACTTAACTCACCTTAGAAATATCTAGCCACTTCAGCTTAGAAATAAACCAGTCCTAAGTCTGCCTTTTAGTTTCACTAATTTTACTCATTAGTTAGACCTTTGATTCAAAGCCATGTGATGTTCAGTTAACTTTCTGTCATGCATAATTTTCACCATATATATCACAGATTTTTTTTAAATAAAATACATAAAATCAACTGAGCTTGTGATTATTTTGGCATATCTTTGTGTATTAACTGATTTGATGCCTTTAAACATGAGAAAAGAACTCACGTTCAATTTACATTATTTTTGGGCAAATAGAGACTGATTTTTCCTCTCCAAGAGAGAGGAGATGCCCAAACAACGAGGTTATTTGCATAATACATGCATATCTTATGAGCTTAACTCATAACTGATAATTAACAATATATTTACATCCCATATCGCTACAAATATGTTTTACAGGTATCGGAGATTATGAAACGACTGGCTGCCCTTTACAAAGCCCGTCTGATCCGGATGTACAATCATTGGGACTATAGATTCTAATCTTAATGATAGAATCTTGGTGAGTATTTTATAATCATACATAAGTAAGCTAATCAGACAGTAACACTCACATGTAGTAGGGTCTTTCCCCTTTTTAGGGAGTACTGAAATCATGGCCTGTGTCATAAATGTAGGGAGTTTTTCATGTTAAAGTGATTCTGTGTATACAGAGCTCAACACTGGAATCACTTTATTGGCAAAGGCTTTATAAAACTCAATTGGATATCCGTCTGGGCCAGGTGCCTTTCTGTTTCTCATTAACTTAATTGCATGTCCAATTTCAGCTTCTGATATCGGCTGCTCAAGGTTGGCCTTATCCTCTTCAGTTATAGTTGGGAATGTTGCTTTTTCTAGAAAATCATGACTACCAGAATAATCTGAAGAATATAATGACATGTAAAATAATCTGAATTGATCGTTAATATCTTTTGGATCAGACTTCACCATCCTGTGATTATATTTCTGTGAAAAAATTAGAAGTGGAGTTCTGACACAGCTGGTGGCACAGCAGCGCCCCCCCCCCCCCACCCCCCCACCCCCAGTTCTCCATGCTCATAGTAGTTTTGTCTAGATTTCAATAATTTTTCTCCTACTTTTTAGGTAAAAGCAGATCAATTTCAGTTTGTAGTGCTATTCGATTCTTGTAGAGATTAGTCGAAGGGGCAGTGGAAAGTAGCTGATCATCATCATTAATTAATTTGATCTACTCATTAAAACGCTTGGATTTATTTCTGTTTAGACGAACAGAATACTCTATTATTTGACCCCAATATATACTTTAAGAGTTTCCTATAATGTTAGAATATTAGTATCTGGCAGCTGGTTAGTTTCAAGAAAAAATCAATCTGTGTTGGGATAAAGTCTACAAATGATTCATCAGACAACAACAAGGTGTTAAACCGCCAGTTATATTGGGTTGGCCTTTTGGCTTGGAGCCGAAGCTCCATTAAGCCTGGGGAGTGGCCAGAGATGACAATACTATCATAGCTACAAGACTCAACTAACTGAAGTAGTTTTTGATCCAACAAAAAAAAAAAAAATCTATTCTTGAATATGTATGATTGGACGGCAAAGAAAAAAAAATCCTGTGAAGTGGGATTCTTAAATCTCCATGGATCTACTACACCACTGGACTGACAGAAGTTATTTATAGCAGTTGCAGATTTGGAGGGGGCAATAATAACCTAATAAATGCTTTGGATAGATCTTGAGAGGGCTTAAGAACGGTATCAAAGTTTCCTCCAAGAATTAGGTGGTGTGTTCCCAGCTCTGGCACAGAACCAAATAGTTCTTTAAAGAAGTTTGGGTTGTCTCAATTGGGAGCATACTAACCAGGACCACTGGCCAAATATAAAGTCGGCTTCCTTCATTTTACAGGATGGTTAAGTCCCCTCACATTCCAGCTTACAAATTTGGTTGCTGGTCTGTTCATACCATCCACGGAACCCATGCCTGATACCAACGAGATGAATCCAGTCCAGCTGGATTAGCACTACTGTAAGACCTCATCTCTAGCCCTGAGAGAAAGAAAGAGGAGGAAAAAGACAGAAACAGAAGCACAAAAACTAGACCAGAAACAATACAAAAAACAAAGCGACCATTAAAGTTATCCAGTCTTAACGCAGCCTTTTGCTGGCCCCTCCCCAAATGTGAGACTGCACCCATCCAACCTATAGTTTTGTATTGTATACTTTACTCACATCTTATATATATTTCTGGGTGTTTTATAAACTGTGTTCACTTATATTTTATCACATACAGGCAGAATACTTGTTTTCATGTAGTCCAGCACTGAGCAGGAAGGAGGGGCCGACTAACTTGTTTTTCTGTGGACAGAAACAAAGAACAAAGGTAACTTTCGAGACTGGCACCAAAAGCCAGTTAAAACTAGTTTTTACTTGAAAGATAAGAAATATGACGGCGTGATTACCATGGTAACCATAGATTGCTTTGATGCTCATCCAATAAGGGGAAGAGCCCCCTCCGAGAGGGGGGCGGGTTCATGAAGGGCTTATATTATCCTACAATATGAAGTAGCATCAGACAATCTTGAGCAGAGCAACTTCTCAGGTGAAGTACGTCGCTATTGTCTCCTGAAATGCATTTCGGAATTTGTTTTTGTAATACTTTAACTGTGGTGTGTATTAAACTTCTCTTAAACTAACGTCAGGGAAAACTCTGATGATGTCACCTTCTTTGGAGACAAGTTTTCATGCTTTAACTGCCCTCCGTAGGGTATCCTCCTTCTCTTGGTAGTAATGGCACTTGACTACAAAAGCTCTTGGGGGCTGATTATCTCTCGGGGCTTGCTGCAGAGTACAGTGTGCCCTGTCAATAATGGGAAGTGTGTCCAGGTCCATCACGTTTTGTAGAAGCTTAGCAATGAAGGTACTCACCGTAACACCTGCTTCACATCCTTCTTTGACCCCAAAGATGTACAGATTGCACCTCCGTGACCTCGCCTCCAGATCCTCAGCCTTGGCTGCCAAGCCTTCCATCTCTTTCTTCAACACGGATACCTGTTGCTCCAGGCTGGCTATCACATCTGAGTGAGTATTAGCTGCTGTTTTCAAGCTAGCGGTGTGCTCCTCGAGTACATTAGCTTTGTTTTAGCCTGGTCAATAGACCCTTCAACTCGTCTCTTAAACCGCTGATTTGTTTGCGCATTTCTTCATTTTGCATCTCCGCTTTCTCATCCATTTTCTCCAATAATTCGTTTCTTAATTAGGTTATTGCTTCTAATGAAGCTGACTGCCCCAAGCTTGTGTTGTTAGCTGATCCACTAGTTGTTGTTTTTTTTAGCCTTTATTTATCCAGGTAGTCTCATAGAGCCACGAGAACTCATTTTCAAGAGTTGTAGCTGCCTTCCTCGGGCCCAGCATATTTACAAAAATAAGAAGACGTCAGTCTCAAGTAAAAAAAAAAGGAAAAAAAATTTAAAAGCCAATCCTCAGGGGTTAAAACAATGCACACATTTGGCCTAAAGCCTCAGATAAAAATTAATTGTCTTGTGGGCTGATATTAAGGTCAGTGTGGGGGGAGCTCATCAAACCATGTCTACATCTCTTCGAGGCCCAACCGGAAGTCCCAAAAACCCGAAATTTTTAATTAAGCTTTGACTGTTTATACCACTGACTATTATTAACTGTTGGCGGATGCGCGCAACTGAGGGGGCAGAAGATCAGAGCTGACGAGCTCTCACAGCTCATTAAATGCTTCCCCTGCTTCTGCCTGCATCCTGCTCTGACATGGCTGATATTTTGTGATCTCACCTGTTTGGGTCTCGGCTGCATGCGTCCGCTGAGTTCAGCGACTGAATGAACGTCCATTTGGGCTGATGGATCGCTGGCAGTAGTCCATATGAAGCTTAACTGAACTTTTTACCTCTTTCAACTTGCCGGTCAAGGCTCGGTCAAATGGCCACGTGCGGCAGGAGCGTGTATGGCAAACCACGTTTGCATATATTGGATCGTCGGCCGCACGCGTTCCTGACACAATAAAAAGCCCAACACTGACCCAGCCTACACATTAAGCACATTATTATGGCCTAGCCTGGTCCAAATCCAGGTCGGGTGGGGCTGGGCTCTGGGGTTGGGGTTAAAAATGACAACTCTAATAAGGAGTGATTATTATTATTTCCTGATGCATGCTCATGTTATTATTGTTTCATATTGGCTAGTGATTTTTTCCCCCCTAAAATTTAACTTAGGGTACACTACGGTATGTTTTTTAGACTGTGACGAGGATGCGTGAGAGAAGTGGAGTGTGCTGTATTCACACAAGGAGAGCTGTTGGTCAGGCTACTTCTTGTTGTGCCATTAACTCTAAAATAGTTATTGAATCAAGTGTTACTTATGTAGACAAAACTAAATGTTAAACATCCCATTCAAATACACCAGAATGCAGGAAATGGCATCTACTTTATTCAAAATTTTCTGGGAGAGGACCCCCAGCCCCCCCCCCCCCCACCACCACCACCACCACCACCAATGTGCATGAATGCTGATTTCCGAGGAGGTGTGGTGCTGAATGAATGGAGTAGGGTGAACAGGTGCATGGGATGAATGCTGATTACTGTGGAGAAAACAAGGGAGGCGTGGTATGGAGTGAAGGGAGCAGGCTTGAGCTGAAGGATGGATGATAGGCAAAACACATCAGGGAAACAGAAACTATGGCATGAGTGGCAGACACCATGACAGGTGACAAGGACAGGGGAACACAAAGCATGAAGGCAGGATTATGGCAGGATGGGCAGAAACATGGCATGGCGAGCAGTGGCGTGAGCAGATGAGGGCTCAGCGGGGGCCGCTGACCATTATACGCTCCTGATGTAAGGTTATAATTATATGATTTTAATAATATTAGGCCGTGATCTAAAGTGGGCCGCTCTGAGGCATGAAACTCCAGGGCTGAAAATGAGTCCCACTCTGACCCTGGTGTCAGCACTCAGCATTCATGTAGCATTTTTCTAGAAAATTCAAATGTTTCTAGTTTTTGAATTTAAGACAAGTTTTCATTCTTTTCAAGAAAAGGGAATTTGAGGACAGTTTCAGTAGAGGCATACAGTAGATGCAGCGTGTCTCACTGTGAGAGGAACAAATGTTGAGATTTCAAGAAGTTTATTGGAATTCAAATGATTTGATTGAAAGAAAAAGTTTCAAGTGGTAATCTTGCTGGTGACCAAAGTCTTCATCGTTCAGCGATGAGCAGATCACGCTTCAGTCCCAGCCACTGGACAAAACACAGCATAATTTTCTCAGCTGGTTGCTGTTCAATAACGCCATCAAGCTATTAACTAGATACCACATTTCCCTGGCAACGCTGATGGAGTGAATCACAGATTGGATACCACAAGCCCTTGGGAGGAGACAGGGTCAGAGGAGAACCCAGTAAAACACACACACAAACATGTGCAAACTGCACACACACAACAAACAGTGGCAGAGCCTCTTCTACTGTAGTTGGCCAAGCTCAGACCTCTGGCCTGGGGGGCCGACGGCCCAATTTTCCTGGTCCCTGCTCTCTATCCACAGGCCCACTGTGACAGGCCTCCCAGTTCCAGCACACCTCAACCCCTCCTCCCCCAAACACACATACACACACCTCCCACTGTAATCTGTACAAGTTAATGAAGTTTATCTTTCATCCCCATTGGCCCAAGAAGAAAAACTTTTGTGCTACTGATGCGTGGGGATAATTCCATTACACGTGGCACCATGATTTATTACCACTGATTGAATTAAAAGCTAATTGAATTGGTAGCACATCAGATGTGTGTCTGTGCACAGGTTGTGTGTGTGTGCTGTCATCAGCACTGTGTGTGTGTTCAGGTGACTGTCTGGCCTCCTGCCGCAGTGTCTGGAAACTCAGACGCCACCCATTCCAGTCTGCGCTCATACCTTCATTTCACTGCCTGCGCCTCCTCCCCCACTCTGCTGGGGCAGGAGGAGGGCGCTGTGAAGCTTCAACTGATGGCTTATCCAGTCCTGTCGTTAAATTTACATACAGATTCTGAACCAAACCAGTTTTGTAAAAAAAAAATTAAGAATACAAAAAACACACTGTAGACCAAAAAAAGTGGTCAGAAGCACAAGCTTATTATACCTTCACTGTGTTATACATCAAAATCAAAGAAGCAGAATATTTTCCTGTATACTTTTCTCGAACATGTCAACAAATTCCAGCTAAATTGATAGACAAACTCATCATGTTTGTGCTGATGTTTGATGTAATGTTTTAAGATATGACTGCTTAGTGTATATTTAGCTGATGTTTTTCTTAGTTCATATCTTAGATGTTATTACTGTTTTTCTTATACATTTTATTGTTGGATGTAACTGGGACCCTGCGTACATAATTTCGCTCGACCACATGTACCACATGATGTACGAATGACAATAAAGAAACTCTGACTCTCTGATAAAAAACAAAACACAAAAAAGGAAAAGGAGAAAAAAAAAAACACAAACACACACAAAAAAACCACAATCAAACCTAATTATATTTGTTTAGTAAAGGATTTTTATAAAATTTAAAAAGTGTGAAACACAGTTGAATCTCCTAAGACAACAATTGCACACCTGAATCCCTCTAACTGAAGTACAGTTGTTTTTAATATTTATCCTAACCTTTGTTTTTTTTTATAAATCCTTCTCGCATAAATC
>NC_056511.1:46845894-46861992 GCF_014905685.2 Nematolebias whitei
TAAGTGACAGAGTTAATCATACTAACAATTGGTCTTAAAGGTACACCTTGTTTGTGGATTTTAGGTAAACCATACAGACTAGGTGTGGCCTCCCCTGGGTACAGTCTGTGGTACAGAATACGGTCAATAGCCTTGTCCTGCTCCAAATTTTTCAGGCAATCTATTAACTTCTTCTTGTAACCACTTCCTGGATCTCTTTTCAGAGGTTCATAAGTGGTTAAGTCACTAAGGAGTGTCATAACTTTCTCATGATAGTCTTTCTGGTTCAAAATCACTGTGCACCTTCCTTTGTCTGCTGGGAGAATGATGATGTTTTTGTCCTTGCTAACAGTGGTGAGTGCATCCCTCTCCTCTCTACTGATGTTGGAAGGTGGTGGTTTGGCATCGCTGAGGCAGGATGAAACTTTGATTCTGAGCTGTTCTGCTTCAGCCTCTTTCATTTTGTTGTTGCGGATGGCTGATTCTGTGGCTGTGATCATCTCCACCAGAGGAATTCTACTTGGTGCAACCGCAAAGTTCAGTCCCCTGGCAAGAATCTCTGTCTCTGGCTGGGTGAGTTGTCTGTCAGATAAATTCTTCACCCACTTTTCTGTCTCCCTGGCATGTAATTGACTACTGGAGTGTTGTCCTACAATGAATGTGTTGTTATTGGAATAGTCGTGGTGTTGATGAGCTTTTAGTAAGTATTAAAGTAAGTATTAAAAATATCTTCACTTTTATTATTTACAGATATGCACAAGGTTCATGTTAAAATTGCAAAACATCACACTGTGCTGTAATCTTTGAAACTGCTTTTACAATAAGATACAGACTTGAAAACAATTAGGTTAAATTTTGTCCTTGAATTTTAAAGATTTGTCTTTCATTAAATTTAAAAACATAAATTTATTACTTATTAATCTAAAAAAGTTAAGTCTGGTCCTCTGGACATTCAAAAAACAAAACAAACAAACAAAAAACATTTAGTTTATTTATTATAAACTGTATTGTTTGTTTTGTGAATGTCCAGAGGACCAGACTTAACTTTTTAGATTTTTCTACCTGGATTATTGAGCAGCATCAGGATATTAATTAATAAATGGTCAGTTGGTTTGTGAACACCATGGGGTCCTAGAAGAGTTGAAGAGGAGGCTGTTGATGTCTGTGCCTCCCTGGTGAAGATGCTGCTCCCACAACCCTGAAGCAGAAGATGATGGATGGATGGATGGATGGATGGATGGATGGATGGAAGGAACCATCAAACAGCAGGAGTGGTCAGTTCAGGTGAACTCCTGCCTGTTTGCTTCAGATCAGCTGTTCAAATCTCTGCAGGTTCAAATAAAAGGTGCACCAGGACTTTCAGCTGAATCTCTCGGGCCACAGTTGTACGGCCGATAACTGATAAACCATAACTGCTAAATGATAACTGATAACTGATAATTGATAACTGTCTTTTCTGAATTTTTGACTGTTTTTGTCTCACTTCATCCTAGAACAAAACATTTATAACATAATAACAGTTGAGCAGATTCTAGTAATCTTTTCTTAGGATCCATTAAAGATCAAATGCAATTGGAAATTCTTCTCAACTTCCAGTATGAATTTAAACAAACACTATATGAACTTAACATTGTAAAATTTGTTTAGGATAGTTAATGTTCAAGGACACCACTTAAGAAAAAAATTGTACAACTGTACGTACATTTTCACGTTGTATCTCGGTGCAATGCCAATAAAGTTTATTCTGATTCTGATGAATAAAGTTAATCTCCTTATTCAACAAAGTCACAAAGTAGTTGAAGGCTGATTTTTACAGGGTGATGGTTATTGGCTCCTCGGCAGATTATTCCAAGAACGCTGCTTTCTTACTGTTGGTAGCAGCAGGTGGGAGGGGAGAATGAGGATTTTATCAGTGGGTTCAGTGCACTGCCAGACTTTGCTGTGTCTCAGACAGACCCTAATAAACCTCTCTGGCTGTTTTGTGGGCTTCAGCTCTGTTCGGGTGTGTTTGACTGCTCAGTGCTCATCACGATGTGCCTGAATGTTTGGTATTCAGCGGGCGCAGCACTCCTTCAGCTGCTGCTGGGAGCTCTGCGGCACAGGCACACTGATTAGTTGGCATCAGCCTTGTTCATCATGACACCAAATGGAGGTATGGGAAGAAACCCCCCAACAAAAACACATTATTAGTCAAAGATGGAGACTGCAGGAGAGAGCCGAGGCGAGTACAGACCCAAGCAATTGTTTTGAACTGCATTTTTAATTTGTCATTTAGCAGAAATGAGGTGTTAAAAAAATAATGCTACCTTGGAAAGAAATTTCCTGGTGAACTTTTACCGCTGCACCATTGAAAGCATCCTGGCCAACTGCATCACAGTCTGGTACGGGAGCTGCTCTGCCTCAGACCGGAAGGCGCTGCAGAGGGTGGTGAAAGCAGCCCAACACATCACCGGAGCACCACTTCCTGCCATAAAGGACATCTACAGGAAGCGGTGTCTGAAAAGGGCTGGAAAAATCATAAAAGACTTCAGCCACCCAGCACACAGACTCTTCACCCTCCTGCCCTCTGGGAGGCGCTACAGGAGCCTCCGGACTAAAACCACCAGGTACCGGAACAGCTTCTTCCCCACAGCTGTCACACTCCTTAACTCTGCCTCCTGACATCTGAATAACAACGGTCTGTATTCTCATACACACAACAACAGCACATGGACTGTAACACCACCACCTGCACTTTCATCCGTTAGCCCACTACTGTACAAACTGTACACATAATCTACTATCTATTGTTCATAAGTACTCACATACTTATATATATATATTTTTTTCTTTTATATAGCTGTTTATACCCCTTCATATTATAACCTGTTCATAGTCTGTACACTCACAACCTGTATATATTAATACCTATAGCATATTCAAAGCAACTTACTGTATATTGTACTATATATATCTACCAATTTATTTTTCTTGCTAAGCACTTCTGGATAGATGCAAACTGCATTTTGTTGCTTTGTACCTGTGACATGTGCAATGACAATAAAGTTGAATTCTATTCTATTCTATTCTAAATTTAAAAAACAGGTTAAGCTGTAATAGAGTATGAATTTGTACCTTACAGTGGCATTAAGGAGAAGTAACTTGTAATAGGACAGATTTTTGCCTCATGACATCTCAACAAGTGCGTTCAGAACATTTCTGTGTTCAGTCTTGACTTTTAAAAGTCTCTCTTGCTGAATTCCAGTGACTGTCTGAGCCGTCCTCATCCTCCAGGTTAACACTAATTAGGTCATGAACCAATTCAGCACTGATGTCTGGCAACAATGGCATATTTCAACATAAACCATCAAAAACTGCAAACACCAACTGGAAAATAGAACTGGAGAAAGGCTGCTGCTGTCCCTGAACCCGTCTGAACAAAAGTCGAGCCACTGATTCCAGTTTGACACAACTGTTGATGGTAAGAACAAAGTCCATGCTCAATAATCCAGGTATACAATCCAACATTTTTCAGTCAGGTCATCTGGACATTTTCTTTTTTTGTGCTGAAACGTTTCGCCTTCGATCCAGAAGGCTTCATCAGTCAAGGAAACACACAACAAAACTGATTCTTCCCCCAACAGCTTGCTGCAAAGTGGAACAAACCAGTTCTGCTTGTGATAAGATGGTCTCTTTGGTACGCCCCTCCTCCATTGCTGGCCCTCTTCCTTGTTTACAGTCGTGTCAAACTGGTTGAAAACAACAAAGTCCATGCTCAATAATCCAGGTATACAATCCAACATTTGTTGGATTGTATACCTGGATTACTTGGATTGTATATGAACAAATGTTGTGTTTCTGGTAAGCTTCTCTTCACTTCACTTCAACAACAGCAGACTCATGTCAGGAGCTCGAATAAAATAAAGATTTAATAATAACTGACTTTTATAAAACAAAAAGCTGATGTAGTAGAAAAATCTCAATGTAACAAAACAACCAACAGAAAAGCCATACCAGAAGAATGTGAAGAAGCATCGGGAAAACACAGAATGACAGCCAGGGGTTTAAATCTGTAGGGAGCAATGAGGTAAGTGGCTGCAGCTGTGACTAATCAGAAATAGGATACAGGTGGGAGATGGTTGGCAGGACTCAGGAGGACTCAGTCTCTTTGAGTTGAGAGGAGGGAGTGTTGAAAAGCATTTGGTGGAGTTTGGAGTTGATTCAGAAAGATAAATCCAGTCAAAGGTAGGAGCTGGACAAGTGGCGGATTGCATAAACTGAGCTTTGAATGCAGTTCCACTTCCTCCACTTCAGGAGGAAGTGGTGAAGAGGAAATGGATTAGGTGTTGGCGAATTCAGCTAAGTTTAAAAGAAAACAAAGACAAGCTAGAGATAGAAGCTGGTCTCAAGAAAGTGATGAATGAGTGGACGTTAACAAAAAGTCAAAAGTGTCTCCCAGGGATGTCAATCAATTACAGATGGAAGCAATACAAGAAGAGGTATTAAAAGTGATAATAGAATTTAAGCAGGAAGGACGATGCTCACACCCTATTAAAATAACAAAGGGTATTGAGGAAAAATTAGGAGTGGTAAAATTAGGCAAAATATTAAATAACAGAAAAATTCTCATTCATGTTATCTCCAAAAAACAACTAGAGAAAATTCTGAAAATAACATGGGAGAAGATGTTAAAACATATATCCCAGGATCTAACATCAACCTGAGAGGGGTGATCTCTAGAGTGCCATTAGATATAAGTGTGGAGGAAATTAAAGAAGAGATTAAAGGAGGGAGTGTGACGAGTGTAACCAGGATTAAAACAAAAAAAGAGGGAGTCATTTCAGAAACTGTGTCAGTCATAGTGCAATTTGAAAACACTGTGCCAGAGTGCGTGCAGCTGGGTTATATTAACTTTAGAGTAAGGGAATATGTTCCCAACCCGATCAGATGCTACGTTTGTCAAAGAATGGGACACGTAGCTAAAGAGTGCAGGGGTAAAATCAGCTGTGCCAGATGTGGAGGTCCCCATGAATACGACAAGTGTGACAAAGACTCCAAAGTGAAGTGCTGCAATTGCACAGGAGAACATAGTGCAGCATATGGGGGTTGTGTAGTTCAAAAGGAAGCAAGAGAAGCACTAAGAATTAAGACTACTGAAAGAATAACATATGCAGAAGCTCTAAAAAAGGTGAGGAAAACAGCCAATAAATATGAGAAAAGAAGGAAGTGTGCAGAGATACTCAGAAGTAAATAACGTTAGACTACATAACCAACCAACTGTGATTCCCTTGGAGCATCCAAAAGCTTGCACACACAAACGCAAACTAGATGATAAATCCATGATAGTGGAAAAAGATAAGTTTTTGGTGTTTATTTGTCATATCATAAATGTAACTATGCAACTGAAAAAGACAAGTGATAAAATAAAGATGGTTGTTGCAGCAGCAGCAACATTTTTGGATATGAAGGAAATACAGGCTGATCAGATTCATTCACTAAGTACTGTTGACACTATAGGAAACAGTGTAGGTAAAGGCTAGGATGGTCTTTCACATTTTACAGTGGAACGCTAGAAGTCTTATAGCCAATGGCCAAGAACTCAAAAAATATATTCATGAATTAAAAGCAACTCCAGACATTATTTGTATTCAAGAAACTTGGTTAAAACCCCATCTAGAGTTTAAGATTCAAGGATATCAATCAATAGGAAAAGATAGGTCTACAAATAGTAATGGAGGAGGGTGTGCTACCTTTATCAAATCAGGGAGAGCATTCAAAGAAATTTACAATAACATCGAACATGAATGTGTGATCATAGAAGTTTTCAATCTAAAACTAATTGGCAATATTAGGTTAATCAATTACTATAATCCATGTAAAACTATAGATTTGGACATGTTGTTTAAAGAAATAAGTGGAAGTAATATAAAAAAAGAAATATGGTGCGGTGACTTCAACGCTCATAACAGCTTATGGGGTAGTAAGAATACAGACGGTAATGGTTACACTATAGAAGAATGGTTAGATGAAGATGCATTGATTTGTCTAAATAATGGTCAAGGGACGAGATTAGATATAAACACAGGTACAGAGTCTAGTATAGACTTAACTCTTGTGTCAGATTCTATTGCAAAATCATGTGAATGGAGAAACATCTTTAGGAAGTGATCATTTCACTATTAGTACCATCATAAATGACAATTGCTCAACTCAAATTGAATTTACAGATTATAGATGGAGTTTTAATAAAGCGAACTGGGAAAAATGTAAGTTTATTTGTGAGAACACATGCCACCTAATAGATCTTACTGGAAATATAGAAGAATGCAATACTGAGGTTAATGAGCACATTATACAAGCTGCAAATTCTAGTATTCCGAAAGTAGTGTTAAAAAATAGGACTAAAATAGTACTGTGGTGGAATGAAGGATGTAGTATAGCAATTAAAAATAGAAATGTAGCGTTAAAAACATTAAGACAGAATATGAATACAAAAAATTTAATAGATTTCAAAAAGAAAAGAGCTATAGCTCGCAGGACTATAAAGGATGCAAAAAAGATAACATGGAGAAACTATTGTTCAGAAATAGGGTATAAAATAAATATTAATAAGGTATAGTTAATGATTAAAAAGATGAACGGCAAAAGAAATGAAGTGAAAATCCCGGTTCTAATTAAGAACAATGAAATAAAGGTATCCAATAAAGACAAAGCTGACTTGTTAGGAGAAGCTTTTGCTAATATAGGTAATGCAGACCATCTACCATACCATACCAATTTATTTATATAGCACTTAAAACAGCAACAAGGCCAACCAAAGTGCTGTACAAAAGAACCAAACATGCACAGCAGACAGGAAAACATAAAATAGAAATACAGATACAAATAGCAGCAGAAGCTAACTAAAATGTCCAACAGAGTAGAGAACAGACCGGACCAAAACAAATCACACCGTGTTAAAGGCAAGAGAATAGAAGTGGGTCTTCAAGCGAGACTTAAAGACTGAGAGTGTGGGAGCCTGCCGGACACTCAGTGGCAACTCATTCCACAGTCGTGGACCTGCAACAGAGAAAGCCCTGTCACCTCTGAGCTTACGACAGGTTTCTGGAACTGAGAGAAGCATCTGGTCTGCTGATCTCAGAGAGCGCGGTGGGACATATGGCTGCAGAAGATCAGTGAGATAGGATGGGGCGGAACTGTTCAGTGATTTAAAAACATACATGAGAATTTTGAAATGGATCCGAAGGTGAATGGGTAGCCAGTGCAGGGAGGCCAAAACTGGCGTGATGTGCTCTCTATAGCCTGTACCAGTTAAAAATCGGGCTGCAGCATTTTGGACCAGTTGTAGACGAGCAATGGAGGACTGACTGATTCCAAACAGAAGTGAATTGCAGTAATCAAGCCTAGATGTTATGAAGGCGTGGATCACTGTCTCGAGGTTCTTTTTGGAGAGTATAGGCTTCAGCTTAGACAGCCGTCTCAGCTGAAAAAAACAGGATTTGACCATCATGTTTACGTGACTGTTGAGTTTTAAGGACGGGTCCATTATCACCCCCAGATTAGTGACCTTTTGTTTCTCTAGCGGGGCTAGAGAGAAAAGGTCAATGTCATGGTTCATGAGTGAGCCACTGGGATGGAACAGCATGACTTCAGACTTCTTCTCATTGAAGCTTAAGAAGTTTAAAGCCATCCAGTCCCGGATGTCAGCCAGGCAGTCAAGAAGAGGCTGAATAGAGCGTGTACCTCTGTGCCTCAGGGGGAAGTAAATTTGGCAATCATCGGCATAGAAATGAAAGGGTATGTCGTGTTTGCGGAAGATAGCACCTAGTGGCAGCAGGTATAAAGAAAAGAGAAGGGGACCGAGGATGGACCCCTGCGGTACCCCCCACTGGAGTGCGGTCGATGCCGAACTAAAATCTTTGATATTGACACAGAAGGTTCTGTCAGAGAGGTAGGACCCAAACCATTTAAGGGCTGACCCTGTGATGCCCACCCACTGCTCCAGTCTAGAAATGAGGATATTGTGGTCAATGGTGTCAAAAGCAGATGTAAGGTCCAATAGGACAAGCAGCACAGAATCACCTGCGTCTGTGGAAATGAAAATGTCATTAAAAACCTTCAGTAGAGCAGATTCAGTGCTATGGAGAGATTTGAAGCCAGATTGGAATAACTCAAGGATAGCGTGATCCCCCAAAAACTGTTTCAACTGAGACTCCACAATTTTTTCCAGTAGTTTAGAGGTGAATGGGAGTCTGGAGACAGGCCGGAAGTTGGACATGACTGAGGGGTCAAGGTTAGGTTTTTTCAGGAGGGGCTGGACAGCAGCATGTTTAAAAGTCTTTGGCACCACACCTGAGGATAAACTGCTATTCAGAATAGCGAGGATAAAAGGACCCAGGGTAGGAAAAACTTCCTTTAGCAGTCGAGGGGGGACCACATCAAAAGGGGAACCAGATGGTTTCATGCTGCACATTACCTGCTCCAGAGAGGACAGAGAGATGGGCTCAAAGTGGTCAAACACAGCCACACACTGAGATGGGATGGACAGATCATGAGCTGGTGGAGAAATGAGTGCCCAGGTGTTTGCCACTTTTTCTAAAAAGAAATGGAGGAAGTTCTCACACAGCTCAGTTGAGGCTTCCAGAGGTGAAGGCTCACTGAGGTGTAGAACTGAGTTCAGGGTGGAGAAAAGAACTCGGGGGTTGTGGGAGTTGGAGACAATTAAATCAGAGAAGAATTTACATTTGGCAGCTTTAACGGTTTTCTGATAGTGACACCAACTCTCCCTTAACATTTGAAAAGACACCTGGAGCCTGTCCTTCCTCCACTTTCGTTCAGCTCTGCGACACTGCCGCCTAACGGCTCGCGTGACGTCATTCAGCCAAGGCTCTGATTTAAGTTTTGTTTTTCTGGTCTTAAGGGGAGCAACACGGTCCAGAACATTTAAACAGGCAGAGTTGAACTGAGAGGTTAGCTCCTCAGTGGTAAGAGACACCGAGAGCTGTTCGATCCTCTCAGAGTTAAAACCTTCATTAAAACGAGCAGCAGTGAAACGGTTAATGGAACGCGTACGTGCAGGAACGCACGTCTTAGCAGTATGACAAGGGGGGGTGAAGTCAAACAGTACAGGCATGTGATCTGAAAAAACATTGTCACCGATTTTCAAATTAGAAACAAAGACATCGCGTGTTAAAACGAGGTCCAGCGTGTGACCGTGTTCTTGGGTGGGGCCGCTCACCTGCTGAGCTAAATTAAAAGAGTCCAATAAATCTAGAAAGTCCTTCACTAAGGGCTTCTCCTGACAACACACATGCAAATTAAAGTCACCAATAAACAAAAAGTGAGTGTATCTCTGTGTGATATCAGCCAAAAAGTCAGAGAATTCATTTATGAAGTCCTTAGAACGAGGTGGGCGGTAGATGAGCGCACACAGGACCGGAGTAGAGTGTCCAAGTTCAAAGGCGCTCAGCTCGAAGCTGGCGCGGGACACCGGGATGGACAACTGTTTACACGCAAAGTTTGCTTTAAAAACTGTTAATAATCCCCCCCGTGCCGACCTGATGGCCGCGGGGCATTGAAACATACACAGTCCGGAGGAAGTAATTCCACCAAGGCGCTGGATTCACCATCAGAAATCCAAGATTCTGTGACGAACAGAAAATCGAACTCCTCATCTTTAAAAAAGTCATTGAGGATAAACGTCTTGTTGGAAACAGACCTTGCGTTGATTAAACACATCCTGATATTGTCCGACACAGGCACAGCCGTGGATGGAGACGCGCGCGCCAGCGGGCGCAGGTTATGAAGAACAGCTCCTCCTGGTCTGCTGGTGCGGCGCACAGGTAAACAACTCCAGGTGTTTCCATGGACTGAGCGCGCGGGCAGCTGGCCAGCAGCCGGGCCCCGGGAGCACCACGGGTCTGAGAGGAGATGATCAGATCCAGAGCGAGTCCTGTTAGAATAATCCACACTTTGCCTCAGTTTCACCAAAATCCCTGCACGCTTCCCACGACGTCTGCGACGTTTCCTCCATGGAGAAAGGCCAGGGTCACGCAGAAGGAACGCAGGAATCTCAGATAGGACCGGTGGGGGAGAGTGATGGCCGCTGTTCAAAAACTCAGCGGGAATTTCAGCAAAAGTACGGAGCTCCAAAAGTGCCCGACGATCATACTGAAAATATGACTCGGCACACTGCACCAACCATTGTAAAAATAACAAAAATAAAATACAAGCAGAGAGCGAGAGACGGGCAGCCCTACACACCGGCGCCATCTTGGTACATTTCCTAATGTACTAATGGAAAAAATCTTAGTAAACAGAATGGTATACTTTATTGAAAAGAGAGATATTATTAACAAATGCCAAAGTGGATTCAGAACTGGAAGATCTACTACTGATGCATTAGTCAGAGTTTGTACTGACATGGAAAAAGCACTAAAAATGAAAGAGGTAATGATAATAATATTCTTAGATATTGAAAAGGCATATGATTCGATGTGGAGGGAAGGATTACTCATCAAACTGGAACAGATGGGAATAGAAGGGAGATTGTACAATTGGATTGCAAATTTCTTGAAAGACAGGTCTATTAGGGTTAAAATAGGAGGAGAAATATCTAGAGAGTACAATATAGAAAACGGTACTCCTCAAGGGAGTGTTATAAGCCCTATTCTGTTTAACCTAATGATTAATGATATGTTTAATAATATAAATAGGGGTATTAAGTATGCATTATATGCCGATGATGGTGCAATCTGGATGAGAGGAAGGAATGCTACGCATATAATCAAATGTATGAATAAAGCAATGGAACAAATAGAAAAATGGTCGTATGAATGGGGCTTTAAACTCTCAGTGGACAAATCTAAGTATATAGTGACTACTAATAAAAAGAATATTCATATTGATCACTTATTATTGTATGGAAAACCAATGAAACAGGTGTCTGCATTTAAATATCTAGGTGTCTGGTTAGATAATAAGTATACATGGCAGGAACATTTGAAACAGACTGAAACAAAATGTAAGAAAGTAATTAATTTACTTACAGCAATAGCTGGAAATAATTGGGGTGCTGAAAAATCTTCTCTACTGAAGCTATATAGAGCACTAATGAGATCTACAATTGATTATGGAAGTATAGTCTATGGAGCTGCAACAACAACTAAACTGAACAGTTTGGATAGACTACAATCCAGAGCCCTACGGATATGCATAGGAGCAATTAAAACCACTCCCATTAAAGCTATTCTGATAGAATCAGGTGAAACTCCATTGGAAATAAGAAGAATTAAATTGCCATTATCTTATTGGACTAAACTCAAAAGAAAGGATGAAACAAACCCAGCAGCAATGACTATCCAGGACTGTTGGGAATACAACACATTTCACAGAAGAGGATTCGGATGGAAAATAAACAAACTTGCTGAAACATATGGACTACAAAATATAGACTTTGCTCGGAGTAACCCGATAAGTATTACTCCACCCTGGCTGTTACCTGAAAGTAATGTAGACATAAAATTGCTTGAATGGAAACGAGAATGTAACGGTACAGACATAGGAAGAAAATCTAGTAAATATATTAAAGAAACGTACTATAATTATCTACATGTATTTACTGATGGATCTAGAAACACAAAAGGAAGAGTGGAATAGGGGTCTACGTTCCAGAATTCGAAATAAGTATAGTCAAGAGAATTTCAGATCAATTATCAGTATATACAGCAGAGATGATGGCGGTTATTTTTAGTTTACAATGGATTGAAGAAGTCAGACCTGATAGAATAGCAACTTTCACAGACTCAGTAGCAGTTTTAGACAGTATTCAAGCATATGGTGACAGTAGGAAGGATCTCACGTTAGAAATTCAACATTCTTTGTTTAGATTGTATAGAGGAGGTATAGATGTGCAATTTTGTTGGGTTCCTGCACATTTAGGGGTAGAAGGAAATGAACGGGCAGACAAGCTTGCCAAATCAGCGCTTACCAGAGAATCAATAACTCAGATTTCATATGGGAAAGGAGAGGGTAAGTCATGATTAAAAAAACAAGGGATGGAGGACTGGCAAAGAAGTTGGGATGAAGATAGTAAAGGAAGAAGATACTATAGAATACAGAAATCAGTTACAATGCAGAATATCAGAGACAATCAAAGGAGAAATGACATAATCTTTATGAGATTAAGGGTGGGTCATACTTTTCTCAATGACAACATGTATATGATGGGGAAAAGGACAGATAATAAATGTAAAGAATGTGGGGAAATAGAAAATGTTGATCATGTATTAATGAAATGTTTTAAATATTCTGAGGAAAGGGAGAAACTGAAAAGAAAAGTTGAAGAGGTAGGAAGAGTATGGAATTTGGAAGGATTATTAGGGAATGAAGGGGATAAAGACAAGATATGGGATGTATGGAAAAAACTGATTATTTACTTAAAAAACATCAATATTATAGGTAGGATTTAGGGAAAGCGGCCTGGAATTGCACACTCATGCTCAGTAGGTGGCGGTATGCACCTAATAGTTGCTTGCAATCTGCCAATAAATTAAACGAAGAAGAAGAAGAAGATGGTTGGCAGGACTGAGGAGATGGCACAGAGACACAGCAGAACCCCAAAGTGAACACAAGAAACCACAGAGAAGTAAACACAATACTCCTGATAATCTCATATATATATATATATATATATATACACACACCTTTGGCTGTGAGTGAACGCTGGCGTGTCTGGCTGCCGCTGCTCACCGGCTGCTATTTTTGTGATTTTTGTAAAGTTTGTAAAGAGTTTCTGCGCTGTTTGACAACGGACAGCTTATGTTGTGGATCCACAGGGTGTGTGTGTGGTCTGTCCTTACCTGGGCTGTTTTATCCATCGTCCACCACCCGGTGACTGCTCTCCTTCAGTACACTGCTACAGAGCTTCTGCGACCGCTTTCACCTGGCTGTCCCTTCACCAGTGACGCTTCACCTCCATCCGAACATTGCTTTTAATCCCCGCCAAAAGTACATCCACCGAGGGTCCCGGCGAAACTTCAATACCAATGACACTGACTCCGTAGAATCCTTTTGGTCCAGAACTTGTCGTCCTCCCCGTAATTCTGGCTGGGCTGTCAACCGCTGTGTGTTAGCCCACCTGGCTAGGTCGGCTAACACTATCGTCAAGCATCGCAACTCCAACATGAACTTTGGTCTTTTAAACGTCCGCTCTCTCACTGGAGAGAGACATCTCATCCAGGATCTCCTTCTCGACCGTAAGTTGGACTTTCTTTGCTTGACTGAAACATGGCAACATCCCAACGACTTTGTTTCTCTCAACGAGTCGACCCCACCTGAGTTTGTTTACATCTGTCACCCCCGCAACTCGGGGAGGGGCGGTGGTCTCGCGATAATTCATCGGAAACACTGGAAAGTTCTCCCTGTCTCTGCCCCCCTCTTCCACTAATTTGAATACACTGTATCTCAGCTCCCTGGATCTACTCCTACTATTTTATGTACTGTTTATCGACCACTGAAGCCAAATAAGGATTTTTTTTTGTATGACTTTGCTGCTCTTCTCACTCAACTTTCTGTTCTCTCTCCCAATATGATCATTGTTGGTGACTTTAATATTCACATGGACAATGACAATGACCTTCTCACAAGAGATTTGACTTCCTGTCTGGATAGTTTTGGACTCCAGCAATACATCAAATTCCCCACTCATTCTAAAGGTCATAATCTGGATTTGGTTTGTTGTTCTGGGGTCACCCCTACTCACTGCAAAGCCAATCTGTTTCCCACTTCTGATCATATGTTTATTTCTTTTGATGTAAATATAATAGCTTTGAAAACTTGTACTCCTCGTGACATTACATTTAGGAAAATTAATGATATTGATCCTGACAGTTTCTCATCTGCTATATATGACCTTCCGTCTATTCACTGCTCTTCAAGCCCTGATGAACTCACTTCCTACTATAATGTCAACCTCCAAAACCTTCTTAACACATTTGCTCCACTCAAACACAGATCTGTTTCATTTTCTCGCTCAGCACCATGGTTTACGTTCAACCTGCGTCTTCTCAAAGCCAAGGGACGCCAACTGGAACGCCTGTTCAAAAAAACTGGACTCACTATACACAAAGAAATGTATAACAATCATATTTTGTTTCATAAGGACTGCATTGTCTCAGCTAAATCTGCATACTACTCTGGTTTAATCAGTTCTAACAAAGGTAACTCCAAGTCTCTGTTTTCACTCTTTGCCAAAATGATTAAGCCTCCGGACTCATTTCCCTCCCACATGTACTCTGCTGACTTTTGCAACTCTCTCATGTCCTCTGTCACTGACAAAATGTCCAGTATTCACCAACAACTTAACCCTGTAAGAGCTGCTAACACTGAAGCGGACCCCCTGTTTTCCCCGCTGCCCTCCTGCCATTTACTCTCAAGTTTCACTCTCCCTTCCATATCTGACGTAACAAATATTATTCATAAATCAAAATCATCCACCTGCCAGCTTGACCCTCTTCCCACAGTGTTAGTTAAAGCTTGTCTCCCCACATTGGTTCCTCTCATAACCACTATCATTCACTCTTCCCTTAATACTGGAATTGTTCCTTCATCTCTGAAAACAGCTTCTGTCACTCCAATTCTAAAAAAGCCTGGTTCAGATCCTAATAATTTTGATAACCTTCGACCAATATCTAATCTTCCTTTTATTTCTAAAATCCTTGAGAAAGTTGTTGCCTCTCAGCTCCACTCACTCCTCAATAAACATAATTTTTACGAACAATTCCAGTCTGGTTTCCACCCCCACCACAGTACTGAAACAGCTTTATTAAGAATCACCAATGACCTTTTGATGGCAGCTGATTCTGGTCTCCTCAACATTCTCATCCTCTTCGATCTCAGTGCGGCATTTGACACTATTTCTCATGATATCCTCCTGAACAGACTAGCATCCACTGGTATCAGTCATACTCCACTTGCTTGGTTTAATTCATATCTTTCAGGCCGCACTCAGTTTATTCAATTTAAAACCCATTCCTCAAGTTTGTTTCCCGTTGCTGCAGGTGTGCCCCAGGGTTCTGTATTAGGGCCCCTTTTATTTATTATTTATATGCTCCCTCTTGGCCACATATTCCAGAAACATAATGTCAATTTTCACTGTTACGCAGATGACACCCAGCTCTACATTTCCTCAAAATCCAATTCATCTCTTCCACCTTCCTCCCTATCAGACTGTCTTATGGAAATTAGATCATGGTTTTCCTCAAATTTTCTTAAACTCAACAGTAAGAAAACAGAAGTTTTACTTGTTGGCACAGTCTCCACTTTAACCAAATCGCAGAGTTTTTCCATCAATATTGACAACTCCCATGTTCATCCTTCCCCTCAGGTAAAGAGTCTGGGTGTCATACTTGATAATACACTTTCATTTCAATCTCATATTAACTCTATCACCCGGTCTGCATACTTTCCTTTTCGTAACATTAACCGACTTCGTCCCTTTCTTACTCCTCATGCTGCTGCCATCCTTGGCCATAGCCTTATCACCTCCAGGATTGATTATTGCAACTCTCTTCTTTTTGGTCTCCCGAATAAGACTCTCCATAAACTCGAACTCCTCCAGAACTCTGCAGCTCGGGTCATAACTTGTACCCCGCTCAGAGAACACATCACCCCGGTTCTGCAGCAGCTTCACTGGTTGCCCATAGAAGCTAGAATAAATTTTAAAATCTTCACTCTCACGTTCAAGTGCATCCATGACCTTGCCCCTCCTTACCTGTGTGATCTGCTTCACATCTCCACTGCTTCCCGTTCCCTCAGATCCTTATCTGCCACTCGTCTTATTGTTCCTTGTGCCCGTCTCGTCACCACGGGGAACAGAGCCTTCAGTCTCTGTGCTCCTCAGCTCTGGAACTCCCTCCTGTCATCAGGAACACAGACTCTCTTCCCTCTTTTAAATCACAACTGAAAACACACCTGTTCAAACAGGCTTATTCTCTTTAACTTTGTTTTAACTTTGTTTAAAGTGTTGTTTTATTGTGACTTATTTTTAATTATTTGTTGTTTCTGTTTTTATTAATTGCTGATTTTAATTGTTTTTGTAAGGTGACCTTGGGTTTTTGAAAGGCGCCCTGAAATAAAATT
>NC_056511.1:46862092-46867092 GCF_014905685.2 Nematolebias whitei
CCCAAAAAAAAAAATTCAAGTCTTTCTTGAAAATGAGTTCTTGTGACCCAATGAGACTATCTGTATAAATAAAGGGTAAATGAAAAATATATCTAATTTTTCTTTTTAAATAACAAAATAGAAACTTGCAAACATCCTGCTTTTTTATTATCACAAGCAACATTGTGACACGGTCATGAACATGTATGTAAAAAGAAAAGAGTGTAAAATGTTGAGAAGGGATGAAGTCAGTGGACTGCTGACACCGAACATTTCATCACGTATGGCTTGTCCCTCAGAAGAGTACCAGACATGTGTTTTAAATAGACGTTTGCAAGAAGCTACAAGAAGTAACATGTGGGCAGGTGAATTATAAACCAGCTTGTGCTAGCATTAGAAACTAATAAGGTAATTAATGGACTAATATCAGCTTGTCAGGTCTTATGATACTTACTAAAAATGAGAAGAGCAGAGAAAAGTGAAAATTCAGCGCAGTGAGTGTAGTTACTTTAGAACAGGGAGTGATTTTGTGTGGCTCACAAATGCAGTTTAAGAGTGACATCATGTTATCCTGCAGGTTCATGCAAAATGACACGTCATATACATTTTTAGGTTTAACAGCAAAACAGATGAAAAAGCCCTCAAATAAGTACAATACAAGCTGTTGGCTGACTAATCCTATTTTTATTTATTTGTATTCCATTTAATGGTACAAAGCACCACAAACCTTTACAGACTTCTACCAAAAAAGGACTTTTGGACAATTAAATATAACAGTTTTCATTGAAAAAAATTGCAGTTGATTTAATAATTGACAAAGGGAACTTTAACATTTTAAAATAATATAAGGTGATATGATCTGCATGCAAGTTGTTCAACTTTATTAGTGTCACTTCAAACGTTGTGTGAAAGTTTCAGTGACTGTGTGACTTTCAGTCCTCTGACCTCCACGTGGCTCATCAACTTCCTTTTCATTGACTGTTTCTAAAAAAACACTTGTTTTACACGTTTCTTTCTGAATTTTCCAAGCATAAGAAAAAGCATCTAATCCAACAAATCAATTAAAATAAATGGTAAATGGACTGTACTTATACAGCACCTTTCTATTTTATTTCAAGATTTTCAAAGTACTTTACAACAATCTGTGCCTCATTCATACAGCTCTATACTAGATCTCTACAAAGCTAATGAAACAAATCATTCTAGAGAGACTAATCAGAGCTTTAGATCACATTCGTGCACTGATGGACACACATCAGAGGCTATGAGGGGTTCAGTGTCTTGCCCAGGGACACTTCGGCATGTGACTGCTGGTGGATTCAAACCCCCAACTCTCGCACTGGAGGACGACTGCTCTAACCACTCAGCCACAGCCGCCCAGAATCCTTAAAAAAGGCTTTTAATGTTTTGAATCTACAACGATTTAGAACTCCTTCACCACCAAAATTAGTCAGCTTTTGTCCAAAATATTTTCTGTGTTGTTGTTGAGAGTTTAAAAAATAACAAATTAAAAAAATGAAAATCCACAAAAAATACGTCTGTTCTTATAATTACGTTGGGATGAAATGTTTGTGGTGTGATGCTGTCATGCTGACAGTGTTGGGACACGGCTGCAGATTAGAACGTTGAAGAGCTCCAGTTCAGCTGAAAAGAAAGAAGAACCTCAACTTTTTCCTTTCTCCTCATTTGTCTGAAAAAGGTAACTGCATGTTCTGTTTCACACGTCGGCCAAACACAAACTAATCCATTAAAGGGAAACTTCAGTTCTGTAGAGGACGCTGAGCGTCTAGTCCTGATCTGAACTATTAATGGATGTAAAGAACAAAGCTGGGCACAAACTGGTTTCAAACCTGTCCTGAGTGCAGGAAAAAGCTGTCAACACATTCACGAGTGTTTCCATATTTATCTGTGCCTTAAAATTCAAACAATTATGAATCAATAATTTAAGTAATACTATATTATTATTATACAAGTATTACGTCGTTTATTAAGAAATACAGGGTATTCTTTAGGCAGCAGTAGTAATAGTATTTGCATTTTTGTTTTTAAATACAAGCCAATAAAGCATGTTTAATGTTTTTGTTGGTTTTAATACTGTGAAACTGTGATGTCACAGTGATCATACCATCATGACTGTCACACGGCCCATGAGCTCCAGTCTGAGCTGTGTCGGGGGTCATGAGTACGAGTCTGGAGCTTGTGTCTTGGATTGGATGAATTATAATAAGAGTGTTCCAACACGAAGGGTGATGGTGTTTGTGGATGTTACAGTGAAGCATCTGTTGGCTGTTACTGCAACCATGCTGTTTCAAAAAAATGTCCCATATAAAATGAAAGTAGGCGCACTCCTGCATGTGCATGTGCAGAAACTCTGCAGTGTGTTAGCACTTCCCGACTGATGTGACGGAGGAGCCGATGGAGATCTTTGTTGCACCCATTTTTGTAACGTGGCAGCTCATTTTCTTTTCTCAGCATCGTCTTCTGCACTACGTTCTGTTGTACTGCACGTATTTTGAACAGATAGAAATCAGTCGCGGTCATATTCAAACTCCACCCTTGGAACATTTGGTACAAAGTCGATTGTGCCCTCCACCCGCGTCCCAAGAGCCGAACCCGTGATTTTTTATCAAGAGAGCTCACAAGTTAGGGTCTCAGGGAGCAGGTGAAGTACGACAGTCTACTGAGGAGCTGCAGTCAGCTGCAGGCTAGTGAGTGACGCCTTTTTCTCCTGCTCACTCACAAATGCACACACACTTGGTCTCTTGGAAATGCACCGCCACTTAGATGTCCCGTTTTAGTCCAGTGGCACCCACAGCCAAAAGGTATCTGTCTGCGAACAGAAAAGCAGACAATTTCATTGTCTGGACAGAGAAAAATGTCCCCATGTTTCCTCCTTCCCTCCTCTGCAGATAACTCAGAAGGCTGAGGTTGACACCTGTGCACACAAAGACAATCGAAGACAGAAACACTTCAAGACCCACGCTGATGTACGACAAGTGCCAGGACAACCAGAAGACAGCTGCAACAAAGACACGGCGAGACATAAGATGCAAATTTGTCAAGCGGTAGAGTTTTTGGAGATAAACAGATCTAACTGATCTTTGTTGTGCTGCACAGACAAATGCAGAAGCACAGTGCTAACTAGCCTTTGTGTAGGAGAAGAAGCCCCCCCACAGTCAGGCATCCAGGCTAGCCTCTTTGTCCTGAAGAGCATCAGCTGAACATCAGTCGACACTTCTCCCTGACAGCTCTTCTGAGGGTCCAAACGTGAACGGGCTCAAGTTTTCTTCACAAAAAGACAAATCAATCACAGCTGTCAGTGTCTGCTCTGTGGCAGCTCAGCTCCAAGAAGAAAAAGTCCACCTAAAATTAAGCTTTCGCTAAAATCATCATCAGAAATGAGCAGGTTTGCCTCCAGAACATGGACCCCCCCCCCCCCACACACACACACACACACACACACACACACACACTCACACACACCCACTCCTGTTTCACTTTTCCATTACTCCTACCAGCCGATCTGTGCCACAGCAGGTTGTCACATCTGAAGGCGAAGGGATTTGTTCACAACTTGAACACTTTCTAGTTGTAAAAGATCCAGAGCAGCTTCGAGAAAATGTCAAATCAATAGTAAGGAAATAACAAAAAGCAAACATTACCAAGACTCTTTGAACTACCATGCACCCGAACACAACACTGACTGCCCCCAGAGCACAACTCCTCCCTCCCAGCTGAGAACAACTCCACTTGAACCCAGCAGCCGTGGGACACATGTCTCTGACTGTCTTCTTCTCTCTGGGGAATGCCAGGCAAGGTGGAGGCTTCCACACCACCTGATGTGCCGCCGCATGCACTCCTTCTTCTGTCTGCTTGCCGACTACCTCTTTTGTTATCTCTGCTGGGCTGAGGATGAGGAGGAACAGTAGGGAGGAAGGAGCAGCGGGAGGGAAAAGAAGAGGAGGGGAGAAAAAATGTGTAAAAAGAGGAAAGAAATGCAGGAGAGGGTGTGCTGGTGAACCTGAGGTGTCCGTGGGAAGCCTCAGCCAGACGCAGGTCAGGGGTGCAGGACCACCCCTCACGCCCCCCAACCCAAGACAGCATCCAGCTCCGTTCATTTGCATTGTCGGCTCCATCTCAGCATCTTACCACCCCCCTCTGCACTACCCCCGCAGCGCCCCTGCAGTAACTCCTCCTTCGCCACGAGCCAAACACCGGGACATCAGCCATGCTGTGACACCGTGATCTACTCCTTCTCCTTCGTTCCTTCATCATTACGGCTCCAACCGCTTGCCATGAGCCAACCAAGATCCAAGAATCTACGTTCAAAACTCAACCGGCACCCCACCTCCCCCACCTGACCATTTGCATCCTGAGCCATGCCTCTACTGCCCCCTATCTCCTCTCCCACAGTCCCCCACCCGTCCCCTCCCATCACTCCGGCTCTGTACCTGTCGGCTTGTCTTGCTTGTCTGCAGCTGCTTGCCCAAAGTGAGATTCTGCAGCAGGAGGTGCAGCGACAGCCCTCGCTCCAGCTCTCCCCTCCTCTTTAACACACACCCCCTCCATACAGCCTTTGCTGGTGAACGCATGCCTCCCCATCCTGATCAATTTTGCCTCTTTGCAGCACCACACACACACAAACACACACACTCAAAAACACACACACACACACACATGCACACTAATGCTGCAGCAAAGCAGCTGGCTGAGCAGGACACAAAGAAGTGCTGCTGCCAAACCTGGACTGTGGTGTCAAATCCAAACCAACACACGGACAGCAACAAAAAGCAATGCCTGTCGGTCATAAGACACACACACACACACACATACAGGTTTGTTTTGCTATCTTTATGGGGCCTTTGCATTGACTTCCATTCATTTTTCATTCATTTCTATAGCCTAACCATGACCTTTATCCTTAACCTAACCATTACCAGTACATACCTAACCCTAAACCTAACACATCCTCAATTCACACCTTAGTCCTAAACCTAGCCCCTAACCCACCAACTGCTCCT
>NC_056511.1:46868277-46871723 GCF_014905685.2 Nematolebias whitei
TTAGTGATTTATAGACATACAAGAGTATTTTGAATTTGATTCGAAGGTGAACCGGAAGCCAATGTAGGGAGGCCAAAACAGGAGTAATGTGCTCCGACCTTCTTCATCCTTATACTCCTTCTCGGGCTTTGAGATCATCAGACCAGCTGCTTTTGGCCGTACCAAAAACCCGGCTGAAGCTCAGAGGAGATCGAGCGTTCTCAGTCGTGGGCCCTAAACCCTGGAACAATCTGCCCATCAACATTCGACAGGCCACCTCAGTCTCTGCCTTTAAATCTCTCCTAAAAACTCACCTAAACTCATTGACATTTAACACAGGGTGATCAGCTTTAGATCTGGTTTTTCATTGATGCTGATTCTGTTTATGCTTTTGTTATTATTCCTATTTAACACAAGGTCATCAGATCTGATTTAGTATTTCATTGTTTCTGACTGAGTTTATGCTTTTTGTTATTATTTCCTTGACTTTTGACACAACGTGATCTGATTTAGTATTTCATTGTTTCTAATTGTTTTTGGTTTTATATTTTTATTCCATGTGCTGTAAATATATCTTGCTACTTTTTACCTGATGATGTGATTTTTTTGTTAAGCACTTTGGTAACAGTTTCTGTTTTAAATGTGCTCTATAAATAAATCTGACTTGACTTGACTTGACTTGCTCTCTTTTGCTTGTGCTGGTCAAAAACCGGGCTGCTGCATTTTGGACCAGTTGAAGTCTAGCTATGGAGGTCTGACTGATACCAAAAAGGAGTGAGTTGCAATAGTCGAGCCTGGATGTAATGAATGCATGAATTACTGTCTCCAGGTTATTTTTGGACAATATGGGCTTCAGCTTAGACAGTCGCCTCAGCTGGAGAAAGCAGGATTTAACAATCATATTTACATGATTGTTGAGTTTCAGAGAAGGGTCAAGTATCACTCCTAGATTAGTGACTCTTTGTTTCACTAACGGTGACAGAACGGATAGGTCGATGCAGTGGTTGGTGATTGTGTCATTGGGAGGAAACAGCATAACTTCAGATTTCTTCTCGTTGAAACTCAAGAAATTTAAAGCCATCCAATCTCTGATGTCAGCCAGGCAGTCCAGTAACGGTTGAATAGAGCGAGTACCGTTGAGTCTGAGGGGGAAGTAGATTTGGCAGTCGTCTGCGTAGAAATGAAAAGGTATGTTATGTTTCCTGAAAATAGCACCTAGTGGCAGCAGGTATAAAGAAAATAAAAGAGGACCCAGGATGGACCCTTGCGGTACCCCCCATTTAAGCGCTGCTGAGGCTGAACTAAAATCTTTGATGGAGACACAAAAGGACCTGTCAGCGAGGTAAGATCTAAACCATTCGAGGGCTGACCCAGTGATGCCCACCCACTGCTCTAACCTCGCAATGAGGATCTTGTGGTCGATTGTATCAAAGGCAGATGTGAGGTCCAGTAAGAGAAGGAGCACAGAATCACCAGTGTCTGTGAATAGGAGAATGTCATTAAAAACCTTGAGAAGAGCAGTTTCAGTGCTGTGGAGAGGTTTAAAGCCAGACTGGAATAGCTCTAAGATGGCATTATCCTCTAGAAAGCATTTCAGCTGGGACTCCACTATTTTTTCTAGTAGTTTAGCGACAAATGGGAGTCTGGAGACAGGCCGGAAGTTGGACATGACTGAGGGGTCAAGGCTAGGTTTTTTCAGGAGAGGTTGGACAGCAGCATGTTTAAAAGTTATTGGCACCACACCTGAGGCTAAGCTGCTGTTCACAATGCCAAGAACAGGAGGGCCCAGAACAGGAAGAAGCTCCTTCAGGAGTCGAGGGGGGACAACGTCAAAAGGGGAGCCAGATGGCTTCATGCCGCACATGACCTGCTCCAGGGAAGACAGAGAGATGGGCTCGAAGTGGTCCAGAACAGCAACACAATGAGATGGGATGGACGGATCATGAGCAGGTGGAGAAATGAGTGCCCGGGTGTTTGCAACTTTTTCAGAAAAGAAATGGAGGAAGTTTTCACACAGCTCAGTTGAGGCTTCTAGAGGTGAAGGTTCACTGAGGTGTAGAACTGAGTTCAGGGTGGAAAAAAGGGCTCAGGGGTTGTGGGAGTTTGAGGCAATTATTGCAGAAAAGAACTTCGATTTGGCGGCTTTAACTGCCTTCTGATAATGACGCCAACTCTCCTTTAGGATGTGAAAAGAAACCTGCAGCCTGTCTTTCCTCCACCTGCGTTCAGCTCTCCTACACTGCTGTCTAACGGCTTGAGTGACGTCATTAAGCCACGGTTCTGATAAAAGTTTTGTTTTCCTGGTTTTAACAGGGGCAACACGGTCCAGAATATTTAAGCAAACAGAGTTAAGCTGAGAGGTTAGCTCCTCGGTGGAGAGAGACACTGAGAGCTGATCGATCCTCTCAGAGCTAAAAGCTTCAGTAAAACGTGCAGCAGTGAAACGGTTAATGGCACGTGAAGTACGTGCAGAATCACATGACTTAGCAGTAGGACAAGGTGGGATGATATCAAACAAGACAGGCATGTGGTCTGAGAGAACATTGTCACCGATTACCAAATTACAAACAGAGACATCACGTGTTAAAATGAGATCCAGAGTGTGACCGTGTTGTTGGGTGGGAGCATTTACATGTTGAGTTAAATTAAATGAGTCCAACAAATCAAGGAAGTCCTTCACTAACGGCTTCTCCAGACAACAGACTTGAATATTAAAGTCACCAACGATAATAAAGTGATCATATCTTGGTGTGATGTAAGCCAGAAAATCAGAGAATTCACTTATGAAGTCCTTGGAACGAAGGGGGGCGATAAACAATCGCACACAGAACGGGAGGGGAATGTCCGAGTTCAAAAGCACTCAGCTCAAAACTGGAGCAGGGCATGAGGGTGGACAACTGTTTACAGGAAAAGTTTGATTTAAATACAGTTAATATTCCACCACCCTGCCGACCTGATGGCCGCGGGGCATTAAAACACAGACAGTCCGGAGGTAAAAGTGTGTGTAATAGAGTGCAATATGAATGTGTGTGTAGTAGAGTGCTGTATGAATGTGTGTGCAGTAATGTTGCATGAATTTGTGTGTATTACAGTGCTGTATGAATGTGTGTGTAGTAGAGAGCTGTATGAATTAGGGGTTGAACGAGTATATAATTTTTAAACTCGACATTAACATAATAAAACCCGAGTAGAACTCGAGCATTTGATGACGTCATAGATCTCAAGATACAAAAAATAATTAATTAATTAAATCGCAAAAAAGGTAATTATTTACAACAAAAAAAAAGACCAACAAAACATTGGGAGCGTATATTATGCTCCTACCATTTATCATACTGCAAATAAGTCACAGGAAAAACTAAATTATTAGTTATTATTATTAAACTGCAAACATGAAGAAACGTGCAGCACGTCAAAAACGAAACTTAACAGTGGTGGGGGTGGGGGGGTCGACCACCCTGCACCAC
>NC_056511.1:46871823-46878490 GCF_014905685.2 Nematolebias whitei
ATGGATGGATGGATGGATGGATGGATGAATAAATGGAAGGATGGATAAATGGATGGATGGATAAATGGATGGATGGATGGATGAATAAATGGATGGATGGATAAATGGATGGATGGATGGATAAATGGATGGATGGTGTTAGGTTGTGTGTGGTGGCTGGGGTGATGCCTTTTGAAGTTTCTTTGGAGATGATCTAATTCAGGTTCTCATTATCAATATGATTATTCAGATTATTATTACATTCACTATTTGTGAGGAAGCTGATCCAGAATTCACACTATGGTTTTTTTTTTGTTTGTTTTTCAATCTAACTATTTATGCATTCTTTATATTTTATTTACCTATCAATCAAAATGTATAGCTCATTCAAGAGACAGGTGCAATGACTTGCTTTATATCATTTTTATACTTCAAAATATTTTCCACATAGAAATACATTGAAATCACGTCAGTTCCTTTAAAATAGTTTTCTTTGGCATCTGCTTCAACAAACAATTCATTTTTGTCTTCTGCTACTTTTAGCTTGCACTTAGCATTCGTCTGCTCGTTGTAGCTACCGTTTTGTTTCTTTTGGCTTCTGTTCAGTTTATTTCAACTTATTTCAAACCTTTGAGACCAATACGTTTTTAGTCTTAAAGTCATTTAACACTGAGTATCCTGTGAAAATACAAATTCTTTAAATTATTGACACTGGTTCTGTTGGTAACACTGGTCTCAATATTATTATAAGTGCCATTCCATATTCTACAGAGTAATTCAATGCAATTGTCCTTTTGTGAATTGATGGAAATAATCTTTTCAATTGTGTTTTTTTTTTTAAACAACGGATCTTCTTTACTGTAATCCATTGTTTATTCTCTCTTCCTCTTTCTGTTGTTGTTTTTTTGGTACTGTACTTATTGTCAGTATATGAAATTATGTAAAAATGAATTTGGTGAAGAAAACATTGACAGTGACTGTGCTGCTTTTGGAATGAGATTTGCAGCTTGTTCTAATCTCCCAGTTTAATCACCTTCAGCACCCCAGATAAAGGTTATGACCCTGTGTCACATAAATGTGTGTGTGTGTGTGTGTGGGGGGGGGGGGGGGGGGGGTCTGCAAATGTTATCATTGATTGATTGAGCTTTTTAACTCAAAGGGAAAGCAGATGCTTTACAACTCTACTACAACACCTAAACTGGAAATGACAGTGGTTTGTTTGAAGTGAACACACACACGGCGAGCTGAGAAAAATGATTTTTGCAGCCAATGTCACAACCGTGCCCAGGTTGAAGTCTATGGGGGATGGTTGGTCTTTGTATACTGGCTGTGACGCGACAGACACTGGGGGGAGTGGGGGTCCAAATGAGGTTGGGAGTTTGCTGTATGCTAAAGCCAGTGGGGGCCAGCAGGCGGCAATACAGGTGATCAATCAGCTCCATTACAGCAGTGTCACTGCAGTCTGGAAGTGTCACCTCATCTTTCCCATCACCCCCACCACCACCACCACCACCACACACACACACACACACACACGCACACACACACGCACACACACACACACACACACACACACATAAACAGTCCCTGTTTCACTGCAGCTAAAATGAGCCCACAAGAGTAAACAGCACTAAAGTAGACTGTGAAGCCCCCAGTATACTCCCGCATACAGACATACGTGGGAGTATACTGGTACGAGAGAGTATACTGGTATGAGGGAGTATACTGGTACAAGGGAGTATACTGGTACAAGGGAGTATACTGGTATGAGGGAGTATACTGGTATGAGGGTGTATACTGGTACGAGGGAGTATACTGGTATGAGGGAGTATACTGGTATGAGGGAGTATACTGGTACGAGGGAGTATACTGGTACGAGGGAGTATACTGGTACGAGGGAGTATACTGGTACGAGGGAGTATACTGGTACGAGGGAGTATACTGGTACGAGGGTGTATACTGGTAAGAGGGAGTATACTGGTACGAGGGAGTATACCGGTATGAGGGAGTATACTGGGGGCTTTAGGCATCAATGACACATTTACAGAAACAGAACTGAACTGGGCCCACATTCGAAAAGCAAAGTTGGATGATACTGTTTTTGCCTGTGTGTTTGTGTGCACCTGTCTGTTAGCAAAATATCTTATCAACCACAAAGAGATATTATTAAAACACAACAATTTATCATTAGATGTACATCTATAACTGAAAAACTTTTTAATCAACCCATCTCAACATGGCTGCCAGAGCTAGCTGACCCTAAAAACACAAAAATATACATAACTCAGACAATTTTACAAAATTAACCTCAAATTAAAACCTCAAAGTAAAGTGAGACTATGTTTGTACAGTTGTCCAAAGCATGGGCGGAGTGCACGTTACTGCAGCTTCTAAGAGTGTGGCCCTTATTCTTTAGATGGAAAAAGGGGAAAGGCCATGAGGAGAGGATAGTGGTATTACAAAAAAGATCTCGTCACACCTTGTCCTTGTCAGGACACGATATAAGACATCACACAGCACATTTATAAACACGTTCCATGCATTTAACGACAAGACGGTGAGATTTGTCCATGAAGCACTTCCAGATAGCACCAAAGTCCTGATAAGATGTTGGTTTCAGCCGGTACAGCTCTGATAAGAGTTCACAGAAGTTGCGTGGGAGGGTAGGCAAAGCCTTCTTAGTTTACACATATCCCAGGAGAAATTTGACAAGTCGACCTGCTTGCAGGCCGAACGAGGGACTCAGATTCAGATGAGCCACAGTTCTTTTTTTCAGGCAGACTGTTATTTCTTGTCAGCCGTGAGTTCTGCTGGTACTCTCAATGATCCCAAAGAACCACATTTGTGGGCATTTCACTGGTCTGTGCTAATTAGCTTCCTCCAAGGTCGTCCCCAACATGCTGGCGAGTCCCAGAAGCTGCAAGTGGCTTACAGTTCTCATAAATCGCTTCCATCTATGGTTGAGCTCAGAATCAACTGAGTCTGTTCAAAGCATGAACCAGACCTTGACACAGCGTCAGCAGCTTTGCCGTGGCCAGAACTGCTGCTGCTGTCTTCTTTAATAGGTGTGAAAAAGCAGAAACCCTGCTATCATAAATCCAATTATATAAATCTTGGGCATCCTCCTGAGACGATATAGAAGGCACATCAACTTATTCATGACGTACCCTGCCGCATGCGTCTCAGCGGGACATGAGGGTTCTCCAGGACCCTGTCGTTTGGTTGAAAAAATGGTATCAGCTGCGTTGTAAGTCCAACTGACCAGATCCATGTCAGTAATTTATGATTTGAAAGATGTGTAGAAGAAAAAAAAGCAGGAGGGAGACGGGAGAGGGAAGAAAATGTATCTGTCTTGTTCAAGAGTGAGTGAGGAAAAAAGAAAAGGCATAGATTGAATTTTAAATGCAACTTTCAGAATGTAATCATTGGATAGACATTTTTGACCAAATAATTTTTATGATTTTTCAAATAAAATGTGACTACCACAGCTAATCAACATTAGCCATCACAGAAATGCCCACAGTTCAGTCAGTTTTACATTTATTGAGTTAAAACGTGGTGTGATGGTAGATGGGCATCATTCACAACTCTAAGCATGATATTTCATCCATGCATCATCTTTACCCACTTCTTCCTTTTTGGGTCGTGGGGGTCACTGGTGCCCATGTCCAGCAATCACTGTGCAAGAGGTACACCCTGGACGGGTCTCCAGTCCATCACAGGGACACATGGAGACAAACGAGACAAACAACCATTCACTCTCTCACTCTCACCTAGAGACAATTTAGAGTTACCATCAGTCCAACATGCATGTTTTTGGTCTGTGGGAGGAAACTGGAGTACCTGGAGAAAACCCACACATGACATGCATGGAGAGAGCATGTAAACTTCACCCAGAAAGGCCCCTGGACCGGGATTTGATCCAGTGACCTGCTCGCTGAAAGGCAGCAGCTCTACCAACTGCACCACCGTGCTGCCCTATATTTCATGATATTGCAAATTGTTATTAAAAATGTCTCATCACAAGATGATCTCAGTTAAAACTGTGGCATAAAAGGCGACAGGATTTTATTTTCAGAGTAGTACAGTATTTGCCGACCAAGCAGGACCAAGTGGTTTTGGCTGATCCAAAATAACTTATTTGATGTATTTTTATTTGAGGGTTTGTAGACCCTTCCCTAAATAAAACCTGCTTCACTGTGATGATTTAGAAGAACAAGGAATCGTAAGAAATCATGAAATACACAACTGTAATGACCACATAAACATGCTTAGGATGAACACAATCACAATTAAACATGGTATTTACCAAAACTGTCAAACTGTCAAACAAATGAGTAATATGTACAACAATCTGTTGTTTCAGTTTTGGCATTTTGACATGAATTTTGCTGCTGCAGGCTTCTGTGGCCTCCTGTAGCTGTAGGGGAGGAATGTGTGGAGAGGGTTCAAAACAGAGAGCCGAGGCAAACGAGCCTAACGCTGCAGAAACTGTAAAATACGAACACAAGTGACATCCAAACAGTCCGATCTGAACAAAGACAGGCAAGCTAACGTTAGCTTAGCACGTCATGGATGCAAAAACGTATCAGGTGAAGTAAAACACGAGTTTATCAAAGACTGTCAGTGCACGTGTGGAATAAGTATTGTACTAGAACTTTGTCCCAAAAAGCTAAAAGATGTCCAGTGAAGGTTTTTATTTTTAAAAAAAGTCACCATGAACCAAAAAACACAAAATCCTGCTCCTATCCTTTACTTTTATAAAAATAATTTTACTCTCAAATAAAAAACATAAGAAACATTATTTTAAAAAATACTGAAATGACGTTTCAAATTACAAAATTTTAAAGTACTCAATGTCCTGATGAAGAGCTTTTGCTGCATTTTGTTAAAATTTGTAAATTTCAATGAAATTGTAAATAATGTTGATCTTTGTTTTTGTTTCTAGGAGGAAATATTGGGTTACGTTATAAATCATACAATTCAGAAAGGCAAAAATGAACAAATAGAACAGATTTTATAATGTCTCACATAAGACGTGTAACAAACAACAGATCTTTACTGGTCTGATTGTGGAGCAGCAGAATGAGGAGTGAAGGCGGCAGATGCTGGAGGTCGTGGTGGGGGGGGGTCTACGAGGAAAATGTGATGTGCAGCATCTCATCAGCCGAGCAGCCAGCCGGCGGGACATTAAAGACAATCATGTCTTGTCACACTAGCTGTCGGGCCAGTCAGCAGATCCTGCCCTTGTCCCTGCCCTTCTCAATCAATGGCATTGATCGGTCCCAAGGGTCAAGGGGCAAGAGCATATCAATATGGGGAGAGTGGCTGGCGCACCAGGCGGACAGGGAGCCGTCTCCAGACAGATCGATGACACCCCCGTCTGCCATGTTATGATTATTCATTTGCCATTAAGCAAACGACACGCAGGGAATATGTTTCTTTGGATGAAACAGAGCTCAAAGTGACTTATTTTTATAGCAGAGTAAGATTTGATGAGTTGGGGGAGCTGCGGTGCCATTTTGGTCAAAGTGACAGCATTCTGGTCTCAGACAATTTGTTACTAAGGCCCCTGTTCAGTGATGACGTCATGCTAAAGAGGCCAATCACGGCTCCCTGAACTGCTACGAACGCAAGCGCCAGTGAGCTGATTGGACGTGTCCTTTGTGTCTCGGAGTCACTCCCTGTGGTACATTCAGATTCAGATGGCCTTTAAAACTCAGGAAAAGACAAATATTAGCTGGTGGAACAATTCTGTCCTGAGACTATTTTTACAAATATATTGTTTGTTTCAAAAACAAAACTAAAATAAACTGTGAAATGTTCTGTTTTCTGGAAGTCTATTTTTTTCATGAAACTAAAGAGCTCTGAGGCAGAAGCTTTGGTCTTATTGTTATATCTTTCAAATATTAGCTGTGAACAACAGAAGAGGAACACGGTTGATTTCTAAAAGAGAAGTCATCAAGACATTTGTGAGCAAGCGCCGTGTACAGTAAGGCCACCAAGGAAGCACAAACCTGAAATATCTCAGGTGGAGGCTGAATATTTAAAAGCTTTTACCTTTTTCAAAGACAAATAAAGGTCAAGCATTTCTTGAAAACTGTGTTTTCCTGTCTTTCAAACAAGACTTTTAAACTAAGATCATCTTGTGTGAGAAATGACAAACTTGTAGCCATTTTGGTCAAACTAGGAAAATTAAGATACACACAATCTCACATGTTGTCTCGTGTGATCTGATAGTTTAAGAATATGTTGTGAATGACTGACAGCAGCTATCACCCAAAACTGTAGCTAAAAGACCTATAACATTCATAAAGGAACAGACATAGCTGCGGAGGCCATCTTAACATGGACGCACTGCAAAAGTTAAATGGTAAATGGACTGTACATATATAACGTCTTTCTGTCTAATCAAGATACTTTAAGCTCTTTACAAGAAAAAATATGTAACCTTTTAATCTTCCTACACACTTACATACAGCACTCTACTACACACACATTCATATAGCACTCAACTACACACACTATTACAGCACTCTACTACACAAACATTCATACAGCACTGTACTACACACACATTCATAGAGCACTCTACTACACACTCATTCATATAGCACTCAAGTACACACACATTATTACAGCACTCTACTACACACACATTCATAGAGCACTGTACTACACACACATT
>NC_056511.1:46878500-46879685 GCF_014905685.2 Nematolebias whitei
ACACACATTCATACAACACTCTACTACACACATTCATACAGAACTCTACTACACACATTCATATAGCACTCTACTACACACACATTATTACATCACTCTATTACACACACAATATTACAGCACTCTACTACACACATAGTCATACATCACTCTAATACACACACATTCATACATCACTCTACAACATACATTCATATAGCACTCTACTACACACATTCATACATCACTCTACTACACACACATTCATACATCACTCTACTACACACGTTCATAAATCACTCTACTACACACACATTCATATATCACTCTACTACACAAACAATCATATATCACTCTACTACACACGTTCATATGTCACTCTACTATACACACATTCAGATAGCACTCTACTAGACACAATATTACAGCACTCTACACACACATTATTACATCACTCTATTACACACACATTAATGCACTCTACTACACACACATTTATAAATTACATACTACTACACACACATTAATACATCACTCTACTACACACATTCATATAGCAATCTACTAGACACATTATTACAGCACTCTACTACACACTTTCATACAGCATTCTACTACACATACATTCATACATTACTCTACTACACACGTTCATACATCACTCTAATACACACACATTCATACAGCATTCTGCTACACACACATTCATACATCACTCTACTAGACACACATTCATACGTCACTCTAATACACACACATTCATACATCACTCTACTACACACATTCATATAGCACTCTACTACATACATTATTACAGTACTCTACTACACACATTCATACAGCACTGTACTTAACACATTCATACATCATTCTACTACACACACTTTCATACAGCAATCTACTACACACACATTCATACAGCACTCTACTACACACACATTCATACAGAACTCTACTACACACACAATCATACAGCACTCTATTACACACACATTCATACAGCACTCTACTACACACACATTCATACAGAACTCTACTACACACACATTCATACAGAACTATACTAAACACACATTCATATAGCACTCTACTACACCCACATTCATACAAAACTCAACTACACTCACATTCATTTTGCACTCTACTACACACACATTATTACAGCACTCTACTACACACACATTCATACATCACTCTACTACATAC
>NC_056511.1:46879785-46880891 GCF_014905685.2 Nematolebias whitei
CTCTACTACACACACATTCATACATCACTCTACTACACACATTCATACAGAACTCTACTACACACACATTCATACAGCACTCTACTACACACACATTCATACATCACTCTACTACACACACATTCATACAGAACTATACTAAACACACATTCATATAGCACTCTACTACACCCACATTCATACAAAACTCAACTACACTCACATTCATTTTGCACTCTACTACACACACATTATTACAGCACTCTACTACACACACATTCATACATCACTCTACTACACACACATTCATGTAGCACTCTACTACACACACTATATTACAGCACTCTACTACACACACATTCAAACAGCACTCTACTACACACACATTCATAGAGAATTCTACTACACACATTCATATAGCACTCTACTACACACACAATATTACAGCACTCTACTACACACACATTCATATAGCACTCTACTACACACACATTATTTCTGCACTCTACGACACACACATTATTACATTACTCTACAACTCACACATTCATACATCACTCTACTACACACACATTATTACAGCACTACTACACACACTTTTTACAGCACTCTACTACACACACATTATTACATTACTCTACTACACACACATTCATACATCACTCTATTACACACGTTCATTCAGCACTATTACACAAACATTCATACAGCACTCTACTAAACACATTCATACATCACTCTACTACACACATTCATGTAGCACACTACTACACACACATTCATACATCACTCTAATACAAACATTCATACAGCAGTCTATTACACACACATTCATACAGAACTCTACTAGAAAAATTCATATAGCCCTCTACTACACACACAGTCATACATAACTTTACTACACACATTCATAAAGCACTCTATAACAAACACATTTTTACTCCACTCTAGCACACACATTCCTATAGCACTCTACTACACACATTCATACAGAACTCTACTACACACACATACAAACAGAACTCTACTACACACACATTCATACAGAACTCTACTTCACACACATTCATATAGCACTCGACTACACACACATTCATACAGCACTCTACTACACACACATTCATACA
>NC_056511.1:46880901-46887590 GCF_014905685.2 Nematolebias whitei
ACACACATTCATACAGCACTCTACTACACACACATTCATACAGCACTCTACTACTAAACACATTCATACAGAACTCTACTACACACATTCATATTGCACTCGACTACACACAATATTACAGCACTCTACTACACACACATTATTACAGCACTCTACTACACGCTAGGGGCTGAATGACTACATAATTTTTAAACTCGACATTAACATAATAAAAGTCGAGTATATCTCGAGTAGTTGATGATGTCATAGGATCTCAAGATGAAAAAATAAAAAAAATAAAACCGCAAAAAAAAACGTCATTTATTGTTTACCAAAAAAAAGACCAACAAAACATTGGGAGCATATATTATGCTCCTACCATTTATCATACTGCAAATAAGTCATAGGAAAACCAAAACTATTATTTATTATTATCCATCCATCCATTATTTTTGCCCGTTTATTCCATTTTGGGTCATGGGGGTCGCTGGTGCCCATGTCCATCAATCACTGTGCGAGGGGTGGGGTACACCCTGGACAGGTCGCAAGTCCATCACAGGGCCACATAGAGACAAACGAGACAAAGAACCATTCACTCTCTTACTCTCACCTAGGGACAATTTAGAATTACCAATCAGCCTAACATGCTTGTTTTTGGTCTGTGGGAGGAAACTGGAGTACCCAGAGAAAACCCACGCATACACGTAGAGAACATGCAAACTCCACCCAGAAAGGCCCCTGGATCGGGATTTGAACCAAGGACCTGCTCGTTGAGAGGCAGCAGCTCTACCAGTTGCGCCACCGTGCTGCCCTATTTATTATTATTACGCTGCAAAAGTGAAGAAATGTGCAGCACGTCAAAAACTAAACTAAAAAACAATGGGGCGGATGACCATCCCGCACCACCGCCAGCTGTGGTGCGCATTAGGTTTAGTTTCAGAGATTAATATGTTTATAGATTTTTTTAATAGGTTAAGAGATTAATATTTTTTGCTTTTAGTTTGTGAAACAAGGTCAGAGGAAGTTGGCTCTGGTTCAGTCGATTGGGCCCTGTGTTACACGTCAGTGTACCCGGTGTGACCTGAAACAGTGCATGCAACACCGCCCCCTAGTGTCACAATATACGGTGGTCACAGAAAATGGTATAAAACCGGTTCGCAACAAGTTCCAAACAGTCAGGAAGTTGATTCATTACAACTACACTTACTACACTTACTTCCGGTAAGATGTCGCCCGTGTACATGGCTTGCAATCCACCTCTGCTGATGGGGTTCGGATTATTTTTGTTTTGTTCGTTTTTTTATCTGTGGCATACATTCACTCCTGATGTATGACAGACAACAGCTTCTGGATCTTTGTTTTTCTGTCACTGATGTAGCTTATTTGGACCATTATCAGCGTACCTCTGGACCCCACCATCCTCACCCCCTGCTGGCGGACGTGCCAGCTTACCTTCACTGCGCTCCTCACCTGCTTGCACGGAGATATTGCTTCAGACGCCGGGGAAAACGTGCTGATCAGCTGGTGAAGCTTAAAGCTCTGCGCGCTGCAGCTTCCTCTTCAGCTGGTGGTCATAGTTTCCATCGCCAGCTTCCTGCGTGCCCGGACCAGGTAACCAACGGGAGTTGTCAGCCAGTGCAACGCTCGGACCGACCTGGAGGGGCTGTTTTTGAAAATCCGCGGCCATTAGCACGCGCTAACTACACCACTGCTGGCTCCACTTCGGACAGTATCCGGATGTGTTTGGTCAATGCAAGATCTATTACCAACAAAACTTTTATCCTCAGGGACTACTTTCAGGAGCACGAGTTAGACTTTTTCTGCATCACAGAGACTTGGATGTCTCCGGGTGAGTCCAGCGCCTTGACGGAATTATTGACACCGAACAGTCTGTATTTTAATGCCTCGCGGCCATCAGGCCGGCGCGGTGGTGGATTATTAACAATATTCAAATCAACTTTTGACTGTAAACAACTGCCCATCCCAGTTTCCCGCTCCAGCTTTGAGCTGAGCGTCTTTGAACTCGGACATTCACCTCAGACTTTATTTGCTCTCATCTACCGCCCACCTCGAGCTAAGGATTTCATAAATTAGTTTTCTGACTTCTTGGCTGAAATCACACCAAAATATGATCATGTTTTCAATATTGGGGACATTAATTTGCATGTGTGAATTCCTGAGAAGCCCTTGGTTAAGGACTTTTTAGATTTATTGGAATCATTTAATCTAACGCAGCATGTAAATGGTCCTACCCAAGAGCGTGGACATACACTAGACCTTGTTTTAACTCATGATGTGACTGTTAATAATCTTGTTATTGGTGATAATGTTTTTTCAGACCACATGCCAGTCCACTTTGAGTTCACCCTCCCCCATCTAACTCATTAGCCGTGCATTCTTGCACGTAGGACCCGGACCATTAACCACTTCACTGCCACACATTTCACAGATGTTTATAACTCTGAAATGATAATTCAGCCTCCGGTGTTTCTCACCACCACTGAGGAACTGACATCCCAGTTCAACTCTGTCTGCTTAAAGACTATGGATCATGTTGCACCTGTTAAAACCAAAAAAATCAAAACTCAGAGCAGAACCTTGGCTGAGTGACGTCACCAAGGCCGTTAGGCAGCAATGTAGGAGGGCGGAGCGAAAGTGGAGGAAAGACAGGCTGCAGGTCTCTTTCCAAATACTTAAAGAGAGTTGGCGCTGTTATCAGAAAGCAGTGAAAGCTGCTAAATCCAAATACTTCTCTGATATAATTACCTCAAACTCTCACAACCCACGTGTCCTCTTCTCCACCCTAAACTATGTTCTCCACCTCACTGAGCCATCACCTCTGGAAGCCTCGACTGAGCTGTGTGACAACTTCCTACATTTCTTTTTGGAAAAAATTGCGATCACCCGGGCTCTCATTTCCCCTCCAACTCATGACCCATCCATCCCACCTCAAGCTGTAGCTCTATTTGACCATTTTGAACCCATCTCTCTATCTTCTCTAGAGCAGGTCATGTGCAGCTTGAAACCTTCTGGCTCTCCCTTTGATGTGGTCCCCCCTCGACTACTAAAGGAGGTTTTTCCAACTTTAGGTCCATCCATTCTTGATATCGTAAACAGTAGTTTATCCACTGGTGTGGTGCCAAAATCCTTTAAACATGCTGCTGTCCAGCCTCTCCTGAAAAAACCAAACCTTGACCCCTCAGTCGTATCTAACTTCCAGCCTGTCTCCAAACTCCCAGTTGTTTCAAAACTACTGGAGAAAATAGTCGAGTCCCAGTTGAAGTGCTTCCTGGAAGGTCACACCATCTTAGAGCTTTTCCAATCTGGCTTTAAACCTCTCCACAGCACTCAAACTGCCCTGCTGAAGGTCCTGTTGGACCTCACAGCCGCCTTTGACACCATCGACCATGAGATCCTCATTAGGTTGGAGCAGTGGGTGGGTGTCACAGGATCAGCCCTCAATTGGTTCAGATCTTACCTCACTGACAGATCCTTTTGTGTCTCCATCAAGGATTTTAGTTCCGCAGAGTCAGAGCTTAAATGGGGGGTTCTGCAGGGGTCCATCCTGGGTCCCCTCCTATTCTCTTTATACCTGCTGCCGCTTGGTGCTATTTTCCAGAAACACAACATGCTCTTCCACTGCTATGCTGATGACTGTCAAATTTACTTCCCCCTAAGACACAATGGTACATGCTATATTCAACCGCTGCTCGACTGCCTGGCTGACATCAGGGACTGGATGGCTTTAAACTTCTTAAGTTTCAATGAAAAGAAGTCTGAAATCATATTGTTCACTCCCAACAACACGATCACAAACCACTGCATCGACCTCTCCGCTCTAACCCTGTCAGAAAAACAAAGAGTCACTAATCTGGGAGTGATAATGGACCCTTACCTGAAACTTAACAATCACGTAAACATGATTGTTAAATCATGTTTCTTCCAACTGAGGCGACTTTCTAAACTGAAGCCCATATTGTCCAAAAAGAACCTGGAGACAGTAATTCATGCATTCATTACATCTAGGCTTGATTACTGCAATTCGCTCCTGTTTGGTATCAGTCAGACCTCTATAGCACGACTACAACTGGTCCAGAATGCAGCAGCCCAATTTTTAACCAGTACAGGCAAAAGAGAGCACATTACACCAGTTTTGGCCTCACTGCACTGGTTACCGGTTCACTTTCAAATCCAGTTCAAAATACTCATGTATGTCTACAAATCACTGAACAGTGTCCCCCCCCCCCATCTCTCTGATCTGCTACAACCGTATGTCCCACCGTGTTCCCTGAGGTCAGCGGACCAGTTGTTCCTCACAGTTCCAGGAACTCGTCTTAAGCGCAGAGGTGACAGGGCCTTCTCTGTAGCAGGACCTAGACTTTGGAACATTACCTCTGCTTGTCAGACAGGCCCCCTCCCTCTCGGTTTTCAAGTCCCGTTTAAAAATCCACTACTATTCGATGGCTTTCAACATCAGATGATCTGTGTTTTGATCCTGTATGCTCCACACTGGTTTGTCGTCATTATTTGCATCGTTTTTATGTCTAGATTCTGATTTACCTCATTTTGTATATTGCTTTGTGTGTTACCTGTTGTTCTGTCTGTACAGCACTTTGGTTGGCCTTGTCGCTGTTTTAAGTGCTCTATAAATAAAGTGGTATGGTATGGTATTTTCTGTTTCCTTATGGTAGTAAAACTGGAAGATTCATCTTTAGTTCATCTACTTCATCTTTAGACACATCTTTCTGTGTCAAGGTTGGTAATAATGTATCCGCCTCACAACCTCTTTCTTACGGGGTCCCACAGGGTTCGATTCTTGGACCCCTTCTGTTCTCACTTTATTTGCTCCCACTGGGGTCCATCCTGAGGAAACATGGTCTTTCATTCCATTGCTATGCTGATGACTGCCTGATCTACCTGCCTGTGAAACCAGCAAGTGTTTGCTCCATTCACCCTCTGTTAAAATGTCTGGACGACATTAAGGCCTGGATGACTTCAAATTTCTTAAGATTTAACAATGACAAGACTAAAGTCATTGTTTTTAGCCCTAGCTCAACTGCCTCCACTGATCCTGTCAACCTGGACTGTCTTCAGCCATATCTGAAGCAGTCTGGTAAAAAACTTGGGATGGTTTTAGACTCTGATTTCAAGTTTGACAAACAAATCAACTCTGTTCTGCTGAAAAGCTTCTTCCAACTCAGACAGGTAGCTAAGCTCAAGCCAGTGTTGTCCAGACCCGACCTTGAGAAACTAGTACACACCTTTGTCACGACCCGATTGGACTATTGCAACGCACTGTATGCTGGGATCAGCCAGGCCTCCATCTCACGTCTTCAGCTTGTCCAGAATGCTGCTGCTCGGCTTTTAACCGGAACTCGTAGATCTGAACATATTACACCAGTTCTGTCCTCCCTTCACTGGCTCCATGTTCGTACGAGGACAGTTTTTAAAATTCTTCTGTTGACCTTCAAATGCCTAAATGGCCTCGCACCCCTTTACCTCTCTGAGCTTCTGGAACCTAACGTTCCCTCTCGGGCCCTGAGATCATCCGATCAGCTGCTTTTGCTGTTCCAAAAACAAGACTGAAGCTCAGAGGAGATTGGGCTTTTTCAGTCATGGGCCCCAAACTCTGGAACAACCTGCCCCCTAACATCAGGCAGGCCACCTCCTTTCCTCACTTCAAATCCTTGCTTAAAACACATTTGTTCTCTCAGGCATTTCATACAGTGTAAATTGATCTAGTGTTTTTTTATTCTGTGACCATATGTTTTAAATGCTTCTTATTAATTCTTCAGTTATTATTATTATTAGTGAATTGTATATATATATATATATATATATATATACATATATATATATATATATATATATATATATATATGTTTATATATTTTTCTCTTTAATTTACTCATTGATTGTTGTTGTTGTTAAGCACTTTGATAACAGGTTCTGTTTTAAATGTGCTCTATAAATAAAGTTGACTTGACTTGACTTTAGTGAAATATTTCCATACTACTGATGCATTTCTACCTGTTTCACAAGACTAGGCCTGCTCCGCTCACTCCAACTGCTGGGAGGAATCCATTTGGTAGCTTTTACTAGTAGCCTGCTGAGAATCACGTGACATGTGCCACAATGACGTAACTGCGACGCAATGACGTCACTGCGACACAATGACGTCACTGCGAATACTCAACATGAAATTTGAAAACTCGATAGATGTCCTAGGAATCGACCTGCCGATTACTCGAGTAGTCTGTTAAAGCCCTACTACACGCACATTCATACATCACTCTACTACACACATTCATACAGCACTCTACTACACACATTCATACATCACTCTACTACACACATTCATACAGCACTCTACTACACACACATTCATACATCACTCTACTACACACATTCATACATCACTCTACTACACACATTCACGTAGTGACGTCATATTATGTGACCACCGTATGACCGTAGGGGGCGGTGTTGCACTGTTGCAGGTCACAGAGTATGGTGTAACACCGGGTCCAATCCACTGAACCAGAACCAGTTTACTCTAGTTTCACAAACAAAAAGCAAAAAATATTAATCTCTAAACCTATAAAAAAAATCTATAAACATATTAATCTCTAAAACTAAACTTAATGCGCACCACAGCTGGAAGTGGTGCAGGGTGGTCGACCCCCCCACCCCCACCACTGTTAAGTTTC
>NC_056511.1:46902590-46930123 GCF_014905685.2 Nematolebias whitei
TTATAGCACTCTACTACACACAAATTATTACAGCACTCTACTACACACACACATTCATGCAGCACTCTACTACACACACATTCATGCAGCACTCTACTACACACACATTCATATAGCACTCTATTACAAACACATTAATACAGCACTCTACTACAAAAACGTTCATATAGCACTCTACTACAAAAACATTCATATAGCACTCTACTACACACACATTCATACAGCACTTTACTAAACACACATCCATACTGCACTCTACTACACACACTTTCATTCAGCACCCTACTACAAACATATTCACACAGTAACCTGCTACACACATTCATACAGCATTCTAATATACACACACATTCATACAACCCTGCTACACCCACATTCATGCAGGATTTGGATGATATTAAAAAGTCACTGGACTTCCTGTCAGAGGAGGTTTCTGCTGTCCGGCTCCAGCTTATGTGATCTTGGACTTAGTTGATGAGGTTAAATGCCTGAAACTTCAGAATGCTGAAAAAGACACGCGCATAACATTCCTGGAGAACAAAGTGTTTGAACTGAAGCAGTTCACACAGAAAAACAACATAATCATCACCGGCCTGCGTGTTAAACCTTGCTCGTACACACGGGTGGTTAGAGCGGAAGTAACCATGACCGCAGATGAGAAATTGTCATGATCAGTTGATCACCAGGTGACTTCTTTTCTCCTGTCCAAGGGAAAAGAAGTTGACAAGAACACAGTCGAAGCCTGTCATCTGCTGCCCAGGAGAAGCAGCAATGACAAGCCAGACATATTTATGAGGTTTGTCAGCATTAAACATAAAGTGGAGTTGCTAAAACAAGGGAGGAAGCTGAAAGGATCGGATGTTTACATTAATGAACACCTGACTAAAAGGAATGCAGACATTGCCAGGAAAGCTCGGTTTCTGAAGAAGCAAGGAAAGATCCAGGCTACATGGACTTTAAGTTGCAAGATCTTCATTAAGCTGAATGGAACACCGGAGGAGGCGAAGGTATTGGTCATCAGAGATATTGAGGAGACTGATTACAACTGGACTGAAGGTAGCACAAATTCAAAAATAGTCCATGCTCAATAATCCAAGTATACAATCCAACAATTTTCAGTCAGGTCATCTGGACAGTTTCTTTTTGTTTTAGCTGAAACGTTTCACCTTCCATCCGGAAGGCTTCGTCAGTTAAGGAAACACACAACACAAAACTGATTCTTCCCCCAAACAGCTTACTCCAAAATGGAACAAACCAGTTATGTTGGAGCTAAGATGGTGTCTTTGGCACGTCCCCTCCTCTTGTGCCGGCCCTCTTCCTCGTCAACAGTCATGTCAAACTGGTTCAAAACCAAAAATAGTCCATGCGCAATAATCCAGGTATACAATCCAACAATTTTCAGTCAGGTCATCTGGACAGTTTCTTTTTTTTTTCTGAAAGGTTTCGCCTTCAGAAACTGTCCAGATGACCTGACTGAAAATTGTTGGGTAACACAAATTCCTTACCATCAGAATGACACTTAGTCCTAGTTCATTAGCACCTGCTGACAGAAGATCATCCTTTGTGACTGTGAATTGTGATAAAATAGAATTAAAATCATTTAATTATACGGAGTACAAATGTCAGGACATGGAGGATGACATTGACCCGGAAAATAACTTCTTCTATGACATCATTGACATCTGCTGCTATTATTCAGAGGATCAGTACAATAGGACAGTACAAGGTGACTGTAATCTCTCTATTATACATTTCAACAGCAGAAGCCTGTATACAAACTTTAACTAAATCAAGTATTATTTGAGCCAGTTCAATCAACCATTCAGTATTATTGCCATTTCTGAAACGTGGATCAGCACCGAGAAGGGAGCTGATTTTGAACTGGATGAATATGAATTTAACTATATAAACAGAGAGGAGAAAACTGGTGCAGGGGTAGCTGTATATGTGGACATGAACCTGAGGTATAGAGTGGTGGAAAAAAATGACAAGAGTGATGAACGATATATTTGAATGTATAACAGTAGAAATTTATACGGAGGAGAGAAAGAATGTAATTATAAGCTGCATCTATAGAACACCAGGCTGCCTCCTTGTGGTGAGACGTTGCACATTCGTGGTGAGACGTATTGTGTCATTTCCAGTTTGTCTGTCAGTAGCTCGAGTGAATTGTTTGCTCAAGTCGTCTCTGTTTTCTGGATGTATCCGTCTTTTGCACAGTTTTTCATTCTAGTTCACAAACACACTCAGTACAGTTGTTTTTCTACTGTTGGATAGTGCTTAAAACACCTCTTATCTTTCAACACTTCTCGGTTTTTATTGGTGTATTTGGCTCTGCTAGCTCCTGCTAGCGTTAGCTTAGCATGGCTGCTGCTTCTCTCCCTTCTTCCTCTGTTTTCTCTTGTTCCGTGTATCAGATGTTTAGCTACTCCTCTGCCTCCTTTAGTGGTAATGATACATGTAACAAATGTAGTCTTATGGTAGCTTTGGAGGAGAGGCTGTCTGAACTGGAAGCTCGGCTCCGCGCTGTAGAAAAACCAGTAGCTAGCCAGGTCCCCTTAGACAGCACGGAACCACAGAGGCTAGCTCCGGTTAGCGGTCCTCCAGCAGACCCCGAGCAGCCGGGACCCCAGGCCGGCTGGATGACGGTCCGGAGCAAGCGTAGTGCTAAGGCTAAGCCCCCAGTTCACCACCGACACGTTCACGTTTCTAATAGATTTTCCTCACTCAGTGACACACCCGCTGAGAAGCAGACCCTGGTTATTGGAAGCTCCATAGTCCCAAACGTGGCTTTAGGGACTCCAGCGGCCATAGTCAAATGCATTCCAGGGGCCAGACCGGGCGACATAGAATCTTATCTGAAACTGCTGACTAAGGCTAAGGCTAAATACGGTAAGATTGTTATTCACGTCGGCGGTAATGACACCCGGTTACACCAAATGGAGGTCACTAAAATTAATGTTGCTTCGGTGTGTGACTTTGCTAAAACCATGTTGGACTCCATAGTTTTCTCCGGCCCCCTCCCCAACCTGACCAGCGATGACATGTTTAGCCGTATGTCATCGTTTAACCGCTGGGTGTCCAGGTGGTGTTCTGACAACGATGTGGGCTACATAGATAACTGGAGTTCTTTCTGGGGAAAACCTGGTCTGATGTGGAGAGATGGCATCCATCCCACTTTGGATGGAGCCGCTCTTCTTTCTAGAAATATGGCTGATTTTGTTGATCCCCCAAATTATTGACAACCCAGGGTCCAGTCCAGGAAGCAGAGTTGTAGTCCTCCACCTCTCTGCTGCTTCTCTTCTGTTACCCCCCCCACACCCACATTGAAACAGTGTCAACTCGCCCACGGCTCAAATTAAATAAACCAAAAATCAGCTCTAAAAATATAAACCATAAAAATCTGATTAAAATAAACACAGTTACTTTACCAGAGCAAAATCATCAAATCATTAAATGTGGATTATTGAACATCAGATCTGTTTCCTCTAAATCCCTGTTAGTTAATGATCTGATAACTGATCATCATATTGATTTATTGTGTCTGACAGAAACTTGGCTACAACAGGAGGATTTTGTTGGTATAAATGAATCCACTCCTGTTAATTATTTAAATGTTCATGTTCCTAGAACAACTGGCCGAGGTGGAGGAGTAGCTTCTATTTTTCAGTCAGGATTATTGATTAATGCCAAACCAGTTATTAGTTATGATTCTTTTGAATCACTGTCCCTCAGTCTTTCTCATCCAAAATGGAAATCAGAAAAGCCACTTTTACTAGTTGTTATATATCGTCCACCAGGAGCTGACTCTCAGTTTTTGTCTGAACTCTCAGAATTATTAACTGACTTATTATTAAATACTGATAAAATCATCATAATGGGTGATTTCAATATTCATGTAGATGTTGAAAGTGATAGTTTAATCATAGCCTTTAATAATTTAATAGACTCATTTGGTTTTACCCAAAACGTCTGCACATCTACTCATTCTTATCATCACACTCTTGATTTAGTTCTGACCTATGGTGTAGAGATTAAGGATTTGGTAATAGTTTCTCAAAATCCTATTCTGTCCGACCATTTTTTAATAACCTTTGAGTTTATATTAAATGACTACACAGTCACTGAGAGTAAATTTCATCTCAGCAGGTGCTTCTCAGAAAATGCTGTAACCAAATTGAAACAATCTCTTCCATCAATGTTTTCCTCTGTCTTGCAGAGTAATGCATCAGAGAACAGAGACTTAGATCATCTAGTTGATCATCTTACAACTTCAATGCAAACTTCACTTGATAAAATTGCTCCAATGAAAAAGAAAGTAATCAATCAGAGGAAACTGGCTCCTTGGTTCAATTCTGAGTTACGTACTTTAAAGCAGCATCTAGAAACCAGGAGAGAAAATGGCGCTCTACTAATGTTCCATCCATCCATCCATTATCTTTACCCGCTTATTCCATTTTGGGTCAAGGGGGTCGCTGGTGCCCATGTCCAGCAATCACTGTGCGAGGGGCAGGGTACACCCTGGACGGGTCGTAAGTCCATCACAGGGACACATAGAGACAAACGAGACAAGCAACCAAAAACTCTCTCATTCACACCTAGAGACAATTTTAGAGTTACCAATCAGCCTAACATGCATGTTTTTAGTCTGTGGGAGGAAACCGGAGCACCTGGAGAAAACCCACGCATGCACGGAGAGAACATGCAAACTCCACCCAGAAAGGCCCCTGGACCGGGGTTTGAACCAAGGACCTGCTCGCTGAGAGGCAGCAGCTCTACCAGTTGTGCCACCGTGCTGCCCGCTCTACTAATGTTGAAGAATTTTATTTAACTTGGAAAGATATTCTGCTAACATATAAAAAAGCTCTCCATAAAGCTAGAACTTTATATTACTCATCTTTAATAGAGGAGAATAAAAATAACCCTAGGTTTCTGTTTAGTACTATTGCTAGACTAATTAAAAGTCCCATTTCTGTTGAACCATGTATCCCTACAACTATAAGTAGTGATGACTTCATGAGATTCTTTATAAATAAAATTATTTCAATTAGAGAGAAAATTCAAACCATCCTTCCTTCTACTATCTCTAGTCCCCTGTCAGATGAGACAACTTTAAAAATTTCACTAGAGCCTGATTTATGTTTGGACAGTTTTTGTCCTGTTGAGCTCTGAATTATCAAAAATAATAACCTCATCCAAACCATCCACATGTCTGCTAGATCCCATCCACATGTCTGTTAGATCCCATCCCAACCAGACTGTTTAAAGAGGTATTCCCCCTAATTAATGTCCACATTTTGGATCTACTTAATTTGTCTTTAATGAATGGTTATGTACCACAGAGCTTTAAGGTTGCTGTAATTAAACCTTTACTTAAGAAGTCTGATCTTGATTCAGAAATTCTGACCAACTATAGATCTATATCTAATCTAACTTTCTGTCACAGTCTGTCCCCTAGCTGTCTGGTATTTCTGTCTTCCCCTTTTTCTGCTTATTGTGTTTGTCATTCTGCTCTTTATAATTTTGTGTGATTCTGATTCTGTTTTCTGTCACTTTCCACTCACTCCTCAGTCTTAATCATTCACACCTGTCCCTCATCAGCCACCTGCCCAGGTGCTCTCATTACTCACTCTCCCTCTGTCTTATAAAAAGCCTTTCTCTCCTCCACTCTTCATCCGGTCATTGTTCTGTTTTGTACAGACATCTCAGTCCTCTGCCCTGTCTGTTTCAGTCCACCCGATGATCTGCTCTGCCCGTTTTACTCTGATGGCCTGTTCAGTCTTGTTCTTGATCGTGTTTTGCCAGAGTAAGTTTTGCTGCATCTACAGTGTTTTGTTTTGTTGTTTAAATAAATTTATTTTATTTGAACTCCTGCCTCACTCACCTGCCTGAATATGGGTCTAAACTTTGAGGATTGTGATACTTTCATCTCAAAAATTCTAGAGAAAATAGTTGCAGGTCAGTTGTGTGAACATCTACAAAGAAATAATCTGTTTGAAGAGTTTCAGTCAGGGTTTAGAGCTCATCATAGCACAGAAACAGCACTAGTAAAAGTCACTAATGATATTCTCATGGCCTCAGACAATGGACTTGTGTCTCTACTGGTCCTGTTAGACCTCAGTGCTGCATTTGATACAGTTGATCACAATATTTTACTACAGAGGCTTGAACATGATGTTGGGATTACAGGAATGGCTCTAAAGTAGCATAAATCATATCTATCTGATAGATTCCAGTTTATAAATGTAAATAATAAATCTTCTTCATACACCAAAGTTAGTCATGGAGTTCCTCTGGGCTCAGTGCTTGGGCCAATACTCATTACTTTATATATGCTTCCATTCGGTAAAGTTATTAAACAGCATGGGATAAATTTCATTGTTATGCTGATGACAGACAATTATATTTGTCCATTAAACCCAATGAATCCAATCAGCTACTTAGACTACAAGCATGTCTTAAAGACATAAAAACCTGGATGACCCTTAATTTTCTCCTGTTGAACACAGACAAGACTGAGGTTTTGGTTTTTGGACCTGAGCACCTTAGGAATGAATGTTTCAGTCTTTCTCCCTCCTTAGATGCATTAATCTGTCCTCCAGCTCTAATGTTAAAAATCTTGGTGTTATTTGTGATCAGGACATGTCTTTTATCCCCCACATTAAAAACGTTACTAGAACCTCCTTCTTCCACCTGCGTAATATCACTAACATTAGAAACATCTGATCTAAAGATGATGCAGAAAAACTGGTCCATGCATTTGTCACGTCTAGACTGGACTATTGCAATGGTTTATTATCTGGGTGTCCAAATACTTCTTTAAAACGTCTTCAGTTGATCCAAAATGCTGCTGCCAGAGTCTTAACTGGAGTTACTGGGAGAGATCATCTCTCTCCAGTTTTAGCTTCTCTCCATTGGCTCCCTGTCAAATCCAGAATAGAATTCAAAATCTTACTTCTAACCTACAAAGCTCTCAACAACCTAGCTCCATCTTATATTACAGATCTTATTGTTCCATATTTTACTAACAGAGCACTTCGCTCTCAGACTGCAGGTTTACTTGTGGTTCCTAGAGTTTACAAAAACAGAATGGGAGGAAGATCTTTCAGTTCTCAGGCTCCTCTCTTGTGGAACCAACTTCCAGTTTCTGTCCGTGAGGCTGACACATTATCCAGTTTTAAAACTAGGCTTAAGACTTTCCTTTTTGATAAATCCTATAGTTAGGGTCGGCTTGGGTTTCCTGAGCTGTCCCTTAGTTCTGCTGCTATAGGCTTAGACTGCTGGAGGACAAACTGACCACACTCTTCACTCTGCTGCTGTCTTTACTTACTCTGCTCAACCTGTTTTGTATTTGTAATTATTTTTTTATCCTTAACACGTGTTTTTTTTTTTTTGTCTTTCAGATACACCTGGACCTATACCTGGACCTATATCTGGACCTGGACCTATATCTGGACCTGGACCTATACCTGGACCTATATCTGGACCTGGACCTATATCTGGACCTGGACCTATATCTGGACCTGGACCTATACCTGGACCTACCATTCTGTGTTCGTCTGTCTCTCCTCCCTGTCCTCTCAACCAGCTGGTCAAAGCAGATGGTCTCTTGTCCTGAGCTGGTTCTGCTGGAGGTTTCTTCCTGTTAAAGGGAGTTTTTCTTTCCACTGTCTCCACTGTGCTTGCTCAGGATGGGAGACTGCAACGAAGCCAAGATTCAACTTGTCTGCTGGATTCCTTAGATAGAGAACTTTACTAATTGGCTTTTATGTGAATGTTCCTGTAAAGTCCCTGAGACAACTTTGTTGTGATTTGGCGCTATAGAAATAAACTGAATTGAATTTTTACAGCTATTCAGCTGAAACATGGCATATTTGTAGCTGACAAAGATCCCTAATAGACTGATTGAAAATCAAAAATCCAAGATGGCCACCATAGCAATAAAGGGAAAAATACTATAAATCAACCAATTTTAGTGATATTGAGCTGAAACTTGGTGTGTTGATAACTAACAATGTTTCCCATCAAATGCATGAAATCAAAAATCCAAAACGGCCACCAATGTTACATTTGTATGGATTTAACTCAGCCATTTTTACACTTACAGAGCTAAAATTTGGGGAGGTTATAGCTGAGAACGTTCCCTATCACATACTGCATCCAAATCAAAAATCCAAGATGGCTGCCTTAGCTTAAAAGGAAAAAATACAATAACTCAAGCATTTTTAGAGCTATTCAGCTGAAATTTGGTGTAGTGGTAGCTGAGAGCAAAACCAAGCACATTGCACTGTCAGACCAACAGTTCATTTTGGCAGCAGCCTGGCAGTCCTTACATTAGGAATAATTGTGTACGTTCTGCTTCCTTCTGCTATTTCAAGCTACTTATCAACTGTTTTCTTGACATTCGTAAGCAAGAGGCATTCACACTTGCATTTTTGCAGGAAATGCAAATTGTCTAATGTACATTCTGAAATTGGCACTTAATGTGAAACAGGTTTTCATGTCAGCCCACTTTTGTAAGTGAGATTGACACCCCTGCCTTAGAGCTTTCATGCTTTTATTTCTGTCATAAATCAATTTAAAAATTGGACTTCTTGACCAAAAAAAAAGCTTTAATGCCAAAGAAAATTTGAATTTCTACAGAGTAATACCAATTTCATATAAAAAAAATGTAATGTTAAAAATCTGCCAGCATAAATGCCCAGTCTCTAAAGTGATTGTCCTAATTCACCTCAGAGACAAGATTATTGAAAAGCACAAGTCAAAAGATGGATATGAATAGATTTCTAAGGCTTTTCAAGTACTTACACATCTCCCATATTCCTTAAATTTCTTAATAATAGGTGGAACAGAACTCCTGTGAATTTTAGAGCTTTGGAAATTAAATTCAATTAAATTCAATTTACTTCTACAGCTCCAAGTCACAGCAGATGTCTCAGGGCACTGAACAGAAACATTCATCTATAAAATAATAATTTAACATAATTTTTCTGAGGAGCAGCTTTGAGTTGAACTCCATCACTGAACTCTCATCTTGAACAAGCATGAAGGCGACAGTGGAAAGAAAAACTCCCTCATGAGGAAGAAACCTTTAGCAGAACCAGGATCAGGACAAGAGGACCATCTGCTTCGACCAGCTGGTTTGAGAGGAATAGGAAGAAGGAACAGATACACAATGGCGGGTCAAGAATCACATGTTTAGATAGAAATAGTATCAAATGAAAACTTTTAAATTTTAACAATTCATTTAGGTCGTTTTCACACCATATAGTACGGTAGACTCGGTTCGGGACCAATATTCATGAGCTTTTGTTACATTTGAGCTGGTGCGTTTGCATTCACACTGCACTGTGCAGTCGAGTCAACCTGTTGAACCAACCTGTTGAAGCAACCTTTTGAAGCAACCTGTTGAACCAACCTGTTGAAGCAACCTGTTGAAGCAACCTGTTCCCCCGCTCGCCTGTGGGGGCGCTGCACCAAGAACTACTGAAAGAAACGACACAAAAACCTCTGAAGACACGTCTTCTTCTTCTTCTATAAATAAAAATAAAAACGAAGTGGCATCAAGTTTTAGAAAACACGGCATCTCCTTTCACTGCTATGCTGATGATTGCCAAATCTATGTTCCTTTGAGGCGAGTTGATGCCTGGTCCATTAAACCTCTTTTATCGTGTCTCGAGGATCTTAAAGCTTGGATGGCCCTAAACTTCCTGCATTTTAATGAAAAAAGAATGAGGTACTTGTCTTTGGACCTAGTGGAGCTTGTTTGAGCCCTCCAGTCGACTTAGACCCCATAACGATGTACGTAAAGTCTACAGTTACAAATCTTGGTTTTAAGATGGACAGTGATTTTAAACTCGACAGTCAAATAAGGGCCACAGTAAAGTCTGGCTTTTATCATTTGAGAAAATTGGCAAAAGTAAAACCTATTCTTTCAAGGCAACAGTTTGAAACAGTAATCCATGCCTTCATTTCATCACGGCTGGATTACTGTAATTCTCTCTATCTCGGAGTCAGCCAGTCCTCACTCGCACGTCTGCAGCTGGTGCAAAATGCTGCTGCACGTCTTTTAACTGGAACACACAAAAGACAGCACATCACACCTGTCCTGGCTTCTCTCCACTGGCTGCCCGTGTATTTTAGAGTTCATTTTCAAATTCTTTTGTTTGTTTTTAAGGTTTTAAACAGTCTTGCCCCCCCCCCTTATTTAACAGAGCTTCTCCACCATTACACTCCACCTCGGTCACTCAGGTCTGCTGACCAGCTGCTCCTGGTCATCCCCAAGAGTAAGAGGAAGCTTAGAGGAGACAGGGCCTTCTCTGTTAGTGCCCATAAATTATGGAACACTCTGCCTTTGTACATTCGACAGGCCCCCTCGCTGTCCATTTTTAAAACCCATCTAAAAATTCATCTCTATTCACTGGCCTTCAACCCAACTGAGTCTTGATTTTACTTTATTTTATTGGTGTTGATTTTATCTGTTTAACTTGTTGTTTTATTGTGTTTTAAATTGAGTTGTGTGCTTGGGTTTGTAGCTCCGTTTTTATGCTGTCTTTTATCTTGTTTTTAACTGATGTTGCAGCACTTTGTTTCAGCTATGGCTGTGTTAAAGTGCTTTATAAATAAAGCTGATGATGATGATGATGATGATGATGATGATGATGATGATGATAAAATCATTCAGTCAAAGGTATTCTTTTAATTTTCTACTTCATTTGAATTTTAAAATAGTACTTTTCACATGGTCTAAATTTCAATAACCATAGGGCCAGTTAAGTGGAAACTCTGGACCTTGTAGAACCACCATCCACCCTAAAAAGATTAACTCTGAACCACTTGAAACCAAAGAACTAAATGTTTAAATGACAGTTTTCAGAGTTGGTCCACTCAGCCGGGGCCCCAGACATAGCAAAAAGAGTGCTATCCATCAAAGTGAAAACTTGTCACAGTGATAAAACACAAAACAATGTTCCCTGTGCAAGCTGCATTTCAAATCAAGCCGCCCTGAAGAGTAACAATCTGAAGCTGATCTGCCAGGCCATTTTTCTCCCTTGTGCTGCACCAGAGTCATTTTACAAGCTGTGGCTGGGAGCCAGACAGTGATGAAGTCAGTTGCAGCAATCTCATGTTCACTTCCACAGTAGAGACTTCAGTGTTGCTGAGGCAAGCTTCAACCTGAAACTAAACCTTTATCACACCTGGTCATTGTAGGGAACTGTGGACAATGAATCACAAACATCAGAGTAAACGTATAAACATTCAGCTTTTCCCACACTGGAAAACCAGGGGGTATTACTGAGAACCAAGACAATTCAGAGCAAAATTACATAGACAGTGTCCAGAGTGCTACGTTAACATAAAATTTCCTCATTTAGGTTTGTCCAAATAGGAACGCTGTCTTTCCAGAATTATATTATTACTTGTAAACATGGTATTGTTTCCAGGAATATTTTAACCCATATGGAAATGCAGAAAATGGCCTGAATGCTGCTGTAACAATGCCATGCCTGAAGGTAGTGCTGTAATCTAATCACATATATACACCAGAAACAGAATAAAAGACATAACGCAAATAATTCAAACTAGAAACACAAGAAGAAGACAAGGGTAGAAAATACAATGGCAAAAACCAAATAATTTTTGTGGACTCATTACAAAGTGGAACTTCTCTTTTGTCACAAAGCCAAGATTCAACTTGTCTGCTGGATTCCTTAGAGAACTTTACTAATTGGCTTTTCTGTATGTGAATGTTCCTGTAAAGTGCCCTGAGACAACTTTGTTGTGATTTGGCGCTATATAAATAAATTGAATTGAATTGAATTGAATTTTGTGTCACCCTAAACTACTGTACTACTGACTTGGAGTTTTATCAGAATCAGCCTTTATTGTCATTGCACAGAAGCACAATGAAATTTCATTTCACTACAGCTCGTCCAAAGAAACACAAACAACTAAACAACATAGACATGGGTAGACGGGGTGCCTGAGTCTGCAACGTCATGAGAGGCGCTGCCTTTTTCATCAGATAAAGAAAAGGGAGCACGAGGAAAGAGGTTAAAAAAATCATATCTCACCCTGTTATGTCTAGATGACATGATTTAACCTTTTTTGTTGTTCATTTCTCACACCGTGTTCCTGACAGGACACAGGGAGTGAGAGGCCAGGCAGCTTAACAATGGCCAGAACAGCTGCCAACATTTTTTAAATTTGTCGATATGCCAGGTAACCACCAACTCCAAAAAGCAGAAATCCTGTTATCATAAATCCAATTATGTACGCATCTTCATCATCTTTGACTGACAATATGGACAGATACACGATCTTCCACTGCCCCCAGGAATCCATCATCTGGCTGCAAGTGTCCCATCGGGGCAGGAGGGCTCTCCTTTGCCTTGTCTTCTCCTTGAGAAAATTTGATCAATTGCGTTGAGAGACCAGTTGACCAGATCCATAATTTACAATTTGGAAGATATGCAAAGAGAGGCTTCAAAAGGTTCACAGGACAAAGAGCAGAAGCAGGGGGAGGAGCGGGAGGAAAAGCATCCGCCTTCACCAAGAGCAATGAAAAAAGTTCAAATATATGCACATAATGGACCGTTTGAGGCACAGTGTCCATCTAGGGACCACTAAAGTAAAGTGTTTCCCTCATAATGTTTACAGCATATCAGGGTAAATTATTTACCTGTATACACAAGTGCTCTTTTAAAATTACTACCATTTCCCACATTTTTTTAAATGTCTGATTGCCAACAATGTCATGATTGCAAGTATTCATAAAAAAAGTAATAAAACCCTTTTTGGTCATAGATTATTTGGTGTAATATTAAAGGGGTGTTTGCTTTGCTCTAGTTAAGGCCTTGCTATTGCTCATCAGCCTCGAGTGCTCATTGAAGTAATACAGTATATGAAGGTTTCACTGGAGTTGAGCAACTTGTATCTGTAATGCAAACACCAGCTAGTAATTTGTCAACATTGCAGTTATGCTTGTCAACCTTGGGATTCTAGGTTAGGCAGGAAGTGGGACTTTGACATCATTGTTTTCAAAAAGTTGACTTCAGGTGGTCCATATAAGAATGTAACTTTTGTGTTTTAAGATTTTTAGGCCCAAGCAGCAAAGAGCTGCGAAGGCCTATTGTAATCGCTCTGTTCAGGCCCGAGGTACAATTTTTTTGTGCAAATGAATTGGCCTTTTGGGGGACTTAGCATATCCTTGTAGATGAACATATTCTGTGATATATTCATAAATTAAATGGATTCATTCATTTTTCTGGACTGAATAATATCGTGCATTGAATTTAATAAAAATGTAACGTGAGACGTTAATTTTCTTTGACCCATCAAAATGAACGTGGTCATTTATTAACAGAATCAAAATTTAACATCAAACGTTTACATTAATTTGGCAAAATTGAAAATAACAACAGGTTAATTAATCAGTTTACAATTAGAAAACCATACGACGATGGTTTTCCTTGCTTCACACTTCACAACAGACATTTCTGAAAATATCTGGAATGATTTCTAGCAGGATAGAAGAATTTTAAAGATGGAAAATGAAGTTTATCTTGAGAGAGATGGGTGAGGGAATTTGTCTGTTATAACCAGAACAACACGCTCCTTCTGGACCCAGCTTAACCAAAGGTACACTTTGCGGTTGAAGATCGACTCTTTACCTTGGCAGAGAATAATTCCGACTTTGGTGTAGAGTTGCCTTCAAACGCTCTCCAGCGTCTCCGTAAGGATAGTAGGGAACCGTTCGGAGTCGTGAGATCATCCTAGAACAGACTTCTTCATAATTCCTCTGAACTTCTCTTGTTCAGCTTAGTCGCAGATGTCCTGAGCATTCTGGACTCTGCTGCTCTCGGAACCAACTCACAGCATTCTCTCAGCGTTCTCCTCAGCGTTCTTCCCAGAACTACTCAGAACTTCCGTGAACTAGGAAGTGTTGCGCCTTTTAAAAGAGGTCACTTCCGGTTCATTTGAGAACTTTCTGATTGGTCGGTTGACCAAACAGAGGTGTGTTTTTGTGATGTAAGAGGTTATTAAAAGTCAAGGAAAAAGATTAAGTTTGTTTAAGAACAGACAGAAGGTTGCTATGAAGATTCCAGACTTCGTGGAGTCAACTCTCTCATATCTGCCTGAAAAAGTTAAACATGACATTTCTTTTTCAGTAAACTTGCAGTTGACCGAAACTTGACCTTTGACCAACTTCACAATTTGCTCATTGAAGACAGAAAATCAGACAATGCATCATTAACCTGATTTCTACTTTGAATGAGGATAAAAATCACTAATACTGTTTCACAGTTGATTTAAAATGAGTAGTTCACTTCAACATTTAAAATGGTTTGAACTAAACACACTTTGATTATCAAAACATTTGTAAAATAGTAATGATAATAGAAAAGAGAGTGTTCTTTCAATTGATCAGTGCAGGACACTTAAAAAGTCTCTGGATGAACTTAATCTTGTGTTTCTGGACTCAAATCAATGAAATACAGTTCTTGTTCCAGGAAGGCCCTCAAGACCAGGTTTTGACCTGAGGCTTAGTTCACTACATCCTAAAAGTCAACAAATTTGGCAGACGCATCAGGACTGCTGAAAAAGTACGTATTTTAAAGGCGTCGCAAAAATCGCAACAGAAACAGATCAAGAGCGCCACCTGGAAATTTTCTAAATACCTTCTGCATTAACCTTAGTTTGTCATAGAAGCATGACATTTGGTACACTTATCCAATTCCCCAAGATGCACAGAAAATCCTCTGGCACCAACATTGTACGATAAACAGGAAGGCAGCCATGGAAGGCAGCCATTTTGGAATGCTGTCCCAATTTTCACACCTTTTTGGCGTTTTACAGCCTCCGCATTTGAACGAACCCCTCCTAGGGATTTTGCTCAATCTGTTTCAAACTTGTCCATTTTGGTCAAAAGGCCTGGGGGGAAAAGTTTCTAAATGGTGTGTTTCGGAGCATGCTGGATGGGCAGGGCCAGACCTCAATGTTGGACATCTTGCCATGAAAAACGAAAAGCTAATAGCTCCTACACGAAAGGCATCAAACCTTCAGTGACTGATCCACATTCGATCCCCTGCAAGACTGAATGGCCAAATCATGACATCACATAAGCCACGCCCCCTGACAACAGGAAGTGTAAAGTTTTACGTTGAACGGTCTCTATCTGACCCGTTACCTAATCAGCATGATGGTGTGTGTCCAGTGACCTAAGACATGTTGGTGCAACTTGCTTTTCAACACTGACAGTTTTGGGTGGAGCATGTGGGCGGCACGGCGTGGCGAAGTAAGACGTAATTCCGTCGCCATACGTTTGGCTCTAAAATCCACAGATTTGAGCCGAAGTGTACCAAAATCTGTATGATCGATCATTATCCACCCCTAGAACAAGAATCCATGATAAATGGCCAATAGCCTCCACAGCACCCCCTAGAATATTTTAAAACCTCAGCCCCAAGCCATTTTTTGACCGATAATTCTGAAACTCTTTGAACATCTGTATCTTCTTAGGACCTTTGAAAAAGTCTCTTGGGGCCCTGGTCCAAAACCAATAAGAAGTCGGCCATTTTGGGTCAAAGGGTCATTTTTGGGTGTTTCTAATTGCGAATTTTAACAAACTCCTCTTAGGGATTTTGAAGGATTGCTTTCAAACTTGGTTAATATACCCTAAACACATTGGGGAGTAAAAGTTATCAAAAGCTTGCGTTTTTGTATATGGTAAAGGGGCGTGGCCAGGACTTCAAAGTTGCGCTCCATGCCATAAATTTCCAAACGCTATAACTTTCACATTGAAAGACCGAAAATGCACCAAACTTGGCATGAGTCATCCTTGTTGGATGCCCGACGATCCTCTATGGTCATTATTCTGACATCATCAAAGCCCCGCCCCCTCAGAACAGGAAGTCACTTTTTAGGCCCGAGCAGCGAGCAGCAAATCGCAGCGAAGGCCTATTGTAATCGCTCAGTTCATTAGACCTGAGCAATTTTTTGTGCCAAATGAATTAGCTTTTTGGGGGTCTTAGCATATCCCAAAATTCACCAAATTTGGTGGACACATCAAGAATGTTGAAAAATTACGTATTTTAAGGGCGTCGCAAAAATAGCAAGAGAAACAGCTCAAGAGCACCACCTGGAAATTTTCAAAATACCCTCCGTGTTAACCTTAATTTGTCATAGAAGCATGATATTTTGGTACTTGTCCAATTCCCGAAGATGCACAGAAAACCCACTAGCACCAACATTGTACGATAAACAGGAAGGCGGCCATTTTGGAATGACATCCCAAATTACACATCTTTTTGGTGGTTTATAGCCTCTGCATTTGAACTCCTCCTCCTAGGGATTTCACTTAGTTGGTTTCAAACTTGGCCATTTTGGCCAAAAGGCATGGGGGACAAAAGGTTATCAAACGTTTCGGAGCATGCTGAAGGGGCGGGGCCAGACCTCAAAATTTGACATCTTGTCATGAAAAACGAAACGCTAATAACTCCTACACGAAAACTGTCTGAGACATCAAACCTTCAATGATGAATCCACATCCGGTCCCCTGCAAGACTGAATGGTCAAATCATGACATCACTTAAGTCACGCCCCCTGAGAACAGGAAGTGTAAAGTTTGATGTTGAATGGTTTCTATCTGACCCCTGTGATCTAATCAGCATGATAGTGTGTCCAGTGACCGAAGACATGTTGGTGTAATGTGCTTACCAACACTGTCAGTTTTGGGTGAAGCATGTGGGCAGCATTGCTTGGCGAAGTAAGATGTAACACCGTCACCATATGTTTGGCTCTAAATTGCACATATTTGAGCCGAGGTACACCAAAATCAGTTTGATTGATCAATGTCATCAGTGAGCACTTCTATACACATTGATATTGTGGTTTAACACATGACTCCAGTGTGTCCCATAGATTATTCCAACAGTTGCATCTCAGTTATACATAATCCAATCTGCACCAGATTTTTGGTGTGTCATCTGTGAGCATTTCTAGACACATTGGTATTGTCCTTTAACATTTGACTCAAGTGCACCCCCTAGATTATTCCAAAAGTTATATCTCAGTGATACATCATCCAATCTGAACCAGATTTTTTTGCGTAATCAGTGAGCACTTGTATATACATTGGTAATGTTCTTTAACATTTGACTCCAGTGCACCCCTAGATTATTCCAACAGTTATATCTCAGTAATACATCATCTGATCTGAACCTAATTTTTTTGTGCATCATCAATGAGCACTTCTAGACACATTGGTATTGTTGTTTAACTTTTGACTCCAGTGCGCTTCCTAGATTATTCCAACAGTTATATCTCAGTGATACATCATCTTATCTGCACCTGATTTTTTTGCTTCATCAGTGAGCACTTTGAGACACATTAGTATTGTTGATTAATGACATCACTTAATCCCCACTCACTCAGAGAAGAAACTGTCGATTTTTGGGTGACTCTACCAGCTTAGCCCTGTGTAAGATATGACTGAAACTGTAACTGTTGATTAACACACTGATATTTTTATCTAGACTTGTCGTGGAGGTTTTGATCTGCTCAGAGACGGGATTATAATGAAATTATGACCCAGTTCTGACTGGGTTAAACTGGGCCAGCAACTCTAAAAAGAGTCTCCCTGGGATTCAATATCTGTCAAGGAAAAGAGTTTATTTCTGCTTGCTACATCACGTAGAAAGGCTTTTGAAACATCATCTCATATTTCCTTTCATGTCAGAACCACATAAGATCCATTGAGATCACACTTAGTCACGCCCCCTCATACACTGACAGGTTGAGCTCCCCTTCTGCGAAGGAGGAGTTTAGGATCTTATAAATGAGTAATGACACAGGACATCTGGGCTCTTCTGGGTTTGTGATTGCGTCACAGACCGGAGAGACCAGCGCTATAAACTGTAACCTTTTCCTGCCTTGATTTTAATACAATTGGTAAAACTGAATTCATGTTTCCTTGATTTATTATTAGTATGAGTTGCCACTTCTGAGGGAGATTCAAGCCAGGGGAAGCGACGTGGGCTGGAGGTGGGTCCAGGGTCCAAGAGGGGGCCTCTGGGTATCCGGTGACTCGCAGCCACACGACTACCACACGACATGTTGAAAAGCATAAAGGAAGTGCTCGTCAAACATTCGCAACAAAACAGGACGTCACAATAACTCCTGTCTGGAAGGTTGGATTTCATGTATACTTGTAAGACCTGGAGCTGGACTATTACTGACATGGACGGAAGGTGATGTCAAAGATTCAGGAAATGCACCTCGTGGTGAATGCATGCAGGATTGGCACGAGACCGTTCGCGATGGCGACTGGGTGGAGTGGCTCTCACTCTGTTCAGGCCCGAGCTGCAATTTTTTGGGGGCAAATGAATTGGCCTTTTGGGGGCCTAAGCATATCTCAAAACTCACCAAATTTGGCGGACGCATCAGGACTGCTGAAAAATTACGTATTTTAAGGGCATTGCAAAAAATCGCAACAGAAACGGCTGAAGAGCAACATCTGGAAATTTTCTAAATACCCTCCGCATTAACCTTAGTTTGTCGTAGAAGCATGAAATTTGGTACACTTGTCCAATTCCCCAAGTTGCACATAAAACCCTCTGGCACCAACGTTGTACGATAAACAGGAAGGCGGTCATTTTGGAATGCCATCCCAAATTTCACACCTTTTTTGAAGGTTTACAACCTCCGCATTTGAACGAACTCGTCCTAGGGATTTCGCTCAATCGGTTTCAAACTTGGCCATCATGCTAACAATTGGTCTTAAAGGTACACCTTGTTTGTGAATTTTAGGTTTAAATTGCATCTGTTTGTATATTTTACACATCTGGTAATGTATGTGGAGGAAATGCTCAAATTAAAGCTTCTGTTGTGAAACAATTAAACAAGGTTTGTGGCTGCTTCTTGCAAAAATTAATTTAATAATTTTAATGAACTGTACATGGAGCAATGTTGGTAAAGAAACTTATTTACATGTGTGTATGTGTGTGTATATGCATATGTATGTATATATATATATATATATATATATATATATGGTCATGACACATTTTTGTTTATAATATTTAAAAAATATTCAGCACTGTCCTCCCTCCATTTACCCCAATCATTCCAGTGAAATCTAGATGGCACCGCTCCTTGTCTGATCCGGGTTCTTCCACTGGCTGATGGATTTAGATCTTCTGGGGCAAAGTGCAGACTGCATGGGTGCTCCCACGGAGGACTTTAAAAGTTGGCCCATCATCTCTCCTGATCGCTCTCACCCAACGGGAACATTTTTCTTTGTCCACGGGAAAATCATGGAAACTCAAATACGGTGTTTTTTGTTTATTTCTGGAACAACATGGCACACTGCAGTAACGTCTTGATGACTGCGTCATGCTGGTTATTGATGAGCTGCTGCTGAGAAAGATGGACACAAGAAGAAAGTAAAAAGAGAAATTATTAATCATCAGAACATGGAAATAGTTTGACATATAGTTTTTAATTCAAAATTTAAAATGCTATTCTAAATAACAGTGTTGGAAGATGTCAGAGATTTTACATTAATAGATAAAGTTAAACATTATAATGTTACAGCACTGACAGCAGCAGCAGTGTAGAGTTTAGCTACCTGTCGCTGCTAGCTAGCTTACTTTACAATCGGAGACTGTTTCCTTACACAGTTACAGAATGGTAAATTGATAATGATGGATAACGTTACCACAGCTAACTAACACATAAATACTATTTTTATTAACCTTACCTTGCACTATATCTTGTAATATAACCTCTATAAATAAAGGTTGAATGAATGAAATTCCATGAAGTTTCCAGACAGGTCTCCCGAGGGAGAATAGACCCGGAAGTACTGATCCACAGCATCGAGTCAAAAAGGAAGTTGTCTGTCGTCATTGTGAAAAGGGCTTATTGCAGTTCAGAGTCAAACAGTGATTCTTAAACCACTGAGACACTCCCTCCATCTCCCTGTTCAGTAACTTTGCTGCCTATCGTGGAGTCTTTGCAGATACATATATGATGGTGTCATCTGCATACATCTGACATTTGGCGTATTTGCAACTGTCCGGTAAGTCGTTGATGTATAAACAGAAAAGCAACTGACCTAAGATGGAACCCTGTGGAACTCCCATTGAACATTGTTGGGGGCTAGATTTCATTCCATTAACTTTCACGCACTGTTCTCTATTTTTTTTAGATATGAGCTAAACCAACTGGTAGCTAACTGGGAGAAGTTATTACTTTTTAAGTTTATGTAGGAGCATTTCCTGATTCACTGTATCGAAGGCTTTTCTCAAGTCCAGGAACACTGCTCCAACTACCTTACCATCTTCTAGAGATCTTTTAATATTATATGTAAGGTAGGAGGTAGCCAGTTCTGTTGAATAATCAGAGTCAAACCCAAACTGGGCTGGTCAAAGAAGCTGGTTTTTTTTTCTAAATAACTAATCAGCTGCTCTGTGTTGTGAAATAAGATTGTGTTCCTTGTTGAATCTGACTCCCACTTCTTGTTTTACTTTGAAATTGGCCCATTTCCTGTTTTACTTTGAAGAGGCTCCCACAGATTGATTTCTGTTCCGGTTTACATCATGTAACACGATGTCTCACATTTCTGATTGGTTTGAAACTGGCCAATCCCATGACAGCAGGCTCAGAACGCGCGGTGAAAAGTTAGTTTTGCTGTGTGAAGGAACGCCCTGTTTTTAGACAAAGAAAGTGCAGTTTCTGCTCGAAGCGAAAGCAGACGAAGCGGCAGCCAGATGAAGCAGAGAGACGGTCGTCTTCAGATTCCTCCTTAATAAGGTTGTATCGTATAGATTAATGGATGCATCCAATTAATAATATGTTAAAATAATGACTGCATTTAACTAATCCACTGTTTATGCTTGTGAATCTATGACTTCTGACTTTCTTTGCTTATTAAATATTCGTAAACTTGAAGGTGCGTTTGTCATATTCTGAGTGCGTGTCCTGACTCCTGCAGGATTGACCGGTAACAGCAGAGCTCGGGTGGAGAAGTAAGAGAAAAAACACAACATCTGCTATCGCTTTTTCAATTCCTACGTGTCCAGTTTCACTTCTTTTTGTTGTTGTCTGTTAAACAGGTCTCACTTGTAAATGAGTTATCAAGGCTCAGTGTGATTTATCTGTCTAAATAAAATTGAACTGAAATTAAATTGAATTGAATTTAGCTACGTGGTACAGGCACTACATAGCTTTAAACATCAAAATGACTTACCATTGGTACAAAAATCTAAACTGTCACTTGATTCAATAGCGTAAAGCTGCACCTAATATTAATGTAAAGAGTAAATATTTTTTCACTTAATGTGTTTTTCCAGATGGGGGAAACAATATTAGCATTGATTCACACCGTGCATTACTGCCAAAATTCAAACACCTGTTCCACTATCATTAATTGAAGGTTTTATAGCTCATGAGGCAGGCCAACCACCCAGAAAGGTCATTTATAAAATGAGAATATCTCATTAAATATTCCATTAATATGAAGCCAGAGAAGAAGTGCTATTCCATTGAAATTTGAAGCAAATATATTATCTGTGCGCAGCACGGTGACACAACTGGTAGAGCTGTTGCCTCTCAGCGAGCTGGTCCCCGGTTCAAATCCCGGTCCGGGGGCCTTTCTGAGTGGAGTTTGCATGCTCTCTCCATGCTGCGTGGGTTTTTCCAGGTGCTCCGGTTTCCTCCCACAGACCAAAAACATGCATGTTAGACTCCAACAATTTTCAGTCAGGTCATCTGGGCAATTTTGTATTTTTTTTTTTTTTTTGTGTGCTGAAACGTTTCACCTTCCATCCAGAAGGCTTCATCAGTCAAGGAAACACACAGCACAAAACTGATTCTTCCCCCAACAGCTTAATCCAAAGTGGAACAAACCAGTTATGTTGGTGCTAAGATGGACTCTTTGGCATGCCCTCTCCTCCGGTGCCGGCCCTCTTTCTCATCGACAGTCATGTCAAACTGGTTCAAAACCAACAAAGACCATGCTTAATAATTGTATACCTGGATTATGGAGCATGGACTTTGTTGGCATGTTAGACTGATTGATAACTCTGAATTGTCTCTAGGTGTGAGTGAGAGAATGAACGGTTGTTTGTCTCGTTTGTCTTTCTGTGTCCCTGTGATGGACTGGAGACCTGTCCAGGATTTACTCCGCCCCTCGCACAGTGATTGCTGGACATGGGCACCGGCGACCTCTGTGACTCAAAATGGAAGAAGCAGATAAAAGATAATGGATGGATGGATGGATATTGTCATACTGATGTCATACATGTACTCCAAGGAAAGCTAGAAGGTAGTACAGTTAACTCCCAGGGTGTCATTCTAAACCATACAACCTACTACCTCAACCCGGATGTACACATTTTCAATTAGGGTTCTTTTTCTTCGCACACAACAGAGACAAGTTTCTACTATTTTTTACTATACTCAAAACTAACATATGAACAAATGAATAATTTTGAACAATGCTAGGACAACAAACAAGTAGGTGTTTTTATGTCATGTGCTGTGTGTCTCGTGGGATTATTGTGGGTCTACATATGTATAAAAATAACTAAGTAAAAGGATATTAAAAAAATGATGTTCACACCACAGTGACAAAGACCCACAGAAGCGAGCTTGTGCTGTCAGATTTGCCACAAGATCGGATCTACGGGTTTGTGCCAAATGGTCATGGCCAAAGTATCAAAATAACTGAGCAAAGGACTAACATATAGATGGATAATCAGTCAACGTCACTTCCTGGTATACTGCTCATGTCTACTGCAGTTAGAAATGCCAATCATGTCTTGTTGTGCTGTAGGTTGTACCAACTGTTTTGATAAAAACAATAAAATGTGCAAGTTTTACAGAATTCCATCAACTCGCACCCCTTTCAAGGCTAACAGGAGAGGTCTTTGGTTGCAAGCCATCAGAAGAAGCGATTGGAACGAGCAGATGATTAAAAATGCAACAATCTGCAGTGAGCACTTCATATCAGGTAAGGGCTGCCTAGCTAATAAGCATCGCTGGTTACTGCGTCCTATATAAAAAAAAATATGAACAATTGATCACTCAAATATGAGTGTACCTAGCTTACAAGTTAAGATATCTTAGTTCATTGTGCGCCTGAATGATTCTAGGAGCTATGCTGTAAGGGGCAATTATAATTGTTTGGTTCGCATTGCTGGCAGTAAGTCGGACCCCTTCAGGGTGGGAGTTGGAATCCGCCAGGGCTGCCCGTTGTCACCGATTCTGTTCATATTTTTATGGACAGAATTTCTCGGTGAGGCCAGCTGGCAGAGGGTTTCCGGTTCAGTGGCCTCAAGATTCCATCTCTGCTCTTTACAGATGATGTGGTCCTGTTGGCGTCATCGTGCCGTGATCTTCAGCTCTCACTGGAGCTGTTTGCAGCCGAGTGTGAAGCGGCTGGGATGAAAACCAGCACCTCCAAATCTGAGGCCATGGTCCTCAACTGGAAAAGGGTGGATTGCTCTCTGCAGGTCAAGGGTGAAGTTCTGCCTCAAGTGGAGGAGTTCAAGTATCTCAGGATTTTGTTCACGAGTGAGGGAAGAATGACGCGTGAGATTGACAGACGGATTGGTGCAGCAATTGAAGTATTGCAGACTCTGTATTGGTACATTGTGGTGAAGAGAGAGCTGAGCTGTAAGGCAAAGCTCTCTGTTTACTGGTTGGTCTATGTTCCTACCCTCACCTATGGTCATGAGCTCTGGGTAGTGACCGAAAGAATGAGATTGTGGATACAGGTAGTTGAAATAAGTTTTCTCCGCAGGGTAGCTGGACTCTCCCTTGGAGATAGGGTGAGAAGTTCAGTTATCCGGGAGAGACTCGGAGTAGAACCACTACTCCTTCACGTTGAGAGGAGCCAGTTGAGGTGGTTCGGGCATCTGCTAAGGATGCCCTCTGGGCGCCTCCCTTGGGAGGAGCTTTGGGCATGTCCAACTGGGAGGAGACCCCGGGGAAGACCCAGGACACGCTGGAGAGACGATTGCCCCTTTTGCTCTGCCCCTAATAAGCCCCAACTCTGCTCAGCCCGCCACAGAAAGAACCTTTTGCACTAGCCCTTTAGCTAGTATTTTTATCTGATTTGAGGCTGATTCAGGACCACTTTTCATCCCTGCTTCTCTGGTGGGACCGAGCGAGCTCAGCCGAGCTGAGTCGGGACCAAACGTGAATGCAGGACTCTGATTGGTCAGAGGGAGGAGTCACTGGATCTCAGAAACTTTTCACTGAGCCGCCATTTGCAATTTCTCTGGATGCGGAGCAGCGGCTGGATCTATTTTTAAGATTTTAAAAACAATAATGACAACGTCGTATTTAATTCTGAAGTCCAGGCGTTTTTTGTGTTTGGTGACGGACTATAAATTGGAGCGAGCGGAGTCACCGCGGAGGATCATACGAGCTGCCGAGACGTTGAAGCCGCGAGGCCGGACCCGGAGCCCCGGCCTCGCCTGCTCACAAAGGCCGGATTCGAGCCCTGGCAGGCGGGAGGACCGGGATGGAGGGACGGGGGGTGGACACGTTTTTTTTTTTTTTTTTACATTTTATGTATAAAATATAAGTTTTTTTTATCAGTGAAGATTAAAAATAAATAAACAGTGCCGGCTTTATCGTGAAATCCTGTTTTCCCTTTGATTTTATTAAATAATCTGTTAATTAAAGTTAATTCAACTGAAAAATTATAAAAAGACTAAATTATTGAATCTCTCAGGAATATTTCCCTCCAACATGTTTAAAGAAGAGACGCAGCCTTTGGTTCAACTTTATTCTAACCCACAGATGAACAAATCACTAAACAAGTATTACGCTTTAAATTAAAGCTTTAAATCAAAGATAAACTTTAATTCAAAGCTAAAAATAATCTGTATACAAGAAAAAATAATCTGTATACAAGAAACAAAGACACAATAAGTGCAAATACATCAAATGATGAAGAAAAATATAGAATTTTAAATATAGATATCCTGATGCTGCTCAATATCCAGGTAGAAACATCTATAAAAATTAAGTCTGGTCCTCTGGACGTTCAAAAACAAACAAAAAAAAGTAGAAACGTTTCTTCTTTCATCCAAATGACTTCCTCAGTCTGAGGAGCTTATTCAGCTCAGTCTTATATAAATGGCTATGAGCTGAATACAGCACCTCAGACTGAAGAAGTCTTTTGGATGAAAGAAGAAACATTTTTACATTTTTTGTTGTTTTGGCTTTGTTTTGTTTTTTGAATGTGCAGAGGACCAGATTTAACTTTTATAGATTTTTCTACCTGGATTATTGCGCATGCATCAGGATATCTATATTAAAAATTCTATATTTTTCTTCATCATTTGATGTATTTGCACTCATTGTGGTTTTGTTTCTTGTATACAGATTATTTTTTCTTGTATACAGATATTTTTCTTGTATACAGATTATTTTTAATTAGCTTTGAATTAAAGTTTATCTTTGATTTAAAGCTTTGATTTAAAGCTTTAATTTAAAGTGTAATGCTTGTTTTGTGATTTGAAGTCGTGTCAGGGCACTGAACAGAAATATTCATAAATAAAATAAGTTAACAGAAACATTCATATAGAAAAATAATTTAATATTATTTATCTGAGGAGCAGACTGCTTTGAGTAACTCATCACAGAACTCTCATTAGCAGGACATGGATTCTGGACACGCCTCCAGAATCGGTCCTAAAGTGCAGGTGCAAATCCAGGCTGAGCTGAGCCAGGCTGAGTAGGGGTGCAGGGCTGAGCAGAGTTGGGGCTTATTAGGGGCAGTGCAAAAGGGGCATATGTCTCTAAATTGGCCTGGGAATGCCTTGGAATCCTCCCAGAAGAGCTGGAAGAGGCTGCGGAAAGAGACGTCTGGGCCTCCCTGCTCAAGCTACTGCCCCCGCGACCCGACTTTGGAATAAGCGGAAAATAATGGATGGATGGATGGATGGATGGATGGATGCATGGATGGATGCAAGGATGCATGGATGGATGGATGAATGGATGGGTGGATAGTTCATTGATGCTGAGTGGAGTTGCTAATCATTTGTTGTTACTGTTGTAAGGTTGTATGCTAACACATGCTATGCCAGTTAGCGCTGGCCGTGTGCTGTTTTCATTAATGTCAGTCACTGGAATACAGTTTATTTGTACAGGAGTGGACTCTGTGTTTAACAAAGTGATAATTTCCTGCTGTACCTAATGATTGCTCTCTTCTGTGTGTCTCAGCTACAAGAGAAGAAGACGAAGGGATTAAACCCCCAGCAGATGTCCAAACAATGGACCATATTGTCCATCCTCATGAAAACTGCGTTTAGGGCTCACCAATAAGGATAATGCGTTCAGATTTAATGTTACTGAATGTGACATTTCCAACATTTTGAGAAGTTGTCTCCCTGTTATGTGTCAGACTTTGAAACCTCTAATCTATCTGTTAGATGACAGTGTAATTGTGTGTGCAGTGATAACAAGCATTTGGGACTGTGGAGTCCCTATAAAATAAACTGTAAATATCTTGTTGAACTATTCAAGAGTTAAGGATACATGAAAAACTTTTTATTTCTTGTTTGTGCTTAACTAATGTCATTAAAAGGTAACAACAAAATAACCATTTCTTTTTTTTAAACGTGCACACGGTGATTTGAAGGAAAATGTTAAAACTGAATGTTAACAGGAAAAGTTACAATAAATGTTTTGTGTCAAAGTGGATTGTTTTGACCTTCTTTCTTTTACAACATTACTTTGTATGAATAACTGTTCATGTATGTGGAGGACTGTGTTCATCATGTGATCATCTCTGGCTGCACCAGTGTGTCCTGCTGGGTCCACAGGACTGGACGCCACACGCAGCGAAGCTGAACTTGATAATAGTATTCATGGTTCTTCTTGAGATGTAATGAGCAGCAACTAGTCACCTTTTCAACATCATGTAATAAAATTTATACAATAAAAAACAAAATAAAAATAATGCGCACAGAGGCAGGTCTGACCGTTTTCAATGCGCTTCTCATAGATTTCTCGGTTGTAACTTTCATTTTAATCGACAGCTCCTGGTAATAAATAAATAAATATAAAATCTCAAATAAACTTCAAATAAACCTGGTCTTATGTGGGGGTTTTCTTACAGTTTTGTGTTTTTTTATTTTTTTATTTGTGTAATTTTGTTTTTAAATCACCAAGGGAAAATGTCTTTTTTTAATACAACTTGTCGTGTTCATTTTAAATGGTAAAATAACTACTTATATAGCGCCTTTCTATCTGATCGAGAAACTCAAAGCTCGTTACAACAATCTATGCCTCATTTATCCATTCATACAGCACAAACACAACAACAAAGGTAGTGAATCAACTGCAGGTGCAAGAGAAAACTTTAAGAGTTTCCTCAAACTATCAAACTTCATTAAACAGATGCTGTGAAGTTTGTGACAACTTACCCTTTAACACGCCCGAGTTAGGAGAGGGGTTTGCAGGCAGGATGACTTTTGGTTTTGCCTCCTGAAAAAAAAAGGGGGGGGGGG